>NW_010412260.1:48812-72739 GCF_000710305.1 Buceros rhinoceros silvestris
CTTTCCCTATCATACTTAGCCTCTTCTAAAGTGACAATAGCATGATATTCAGAGAAACTCTTTCTACTTGTGTAAGCCTTCACTGACTGAAACAGCTCCTTTTGCCTGCTCAGGAATAAATAATATTACAAAACAGAATGTATTTTAAACGTGAAAATAACATCTTTCAGGTTACTGTTATAGAACACGGTGAAATCTAACTTACGTAAGTAACGGTGGGCAAAAATAAAAGCCGGACAACAGAAGGTGCTATTGTTATGCAACTGGAAATTGAGGTAGCAGTGGTGGTTAGTGGTGAGGTGGTGCTGGTGAGCTCTCTACTCACATTTTGCCTCTCCTGCGGGTCTCCTGTGCTAGTGGGGGTGAAAACATCTGGGGTTTTCCCTCCTGTTTTTCCTTGGGTTTTCCATCTGCAAGATTGAATTTGTACAGGCCCTTCACTACTGTTTCCAGCTTCTCTGAGGAAAGGATTGTCTCTTTGTTTTGCAAGCCTCGTAATGAATTAATTGGCTATGCTCTTTGGCTGTAGCACTTGGTCCCCACGCTCCTGTGTGCTCCAGCTTCTGCGAGGTGAATCCTGTGGGCGCTGCTTGCTTGTAAAATACTGCAGAAGGTGTGTTATCAGTAGTGTGAAATCACGGCACTTTCTGGAGATAGGTAATCCGAAATACTGACCCGTTTAGAACACCTCGTTTCTGAATACATTTCCAAACCCAACGGTTTATAGCATAATGTCAAAACAAAATGTATGTTCTTGTTTCATGTCCTTCACACTGATATCCTGCTGTGTGGACCAGGCTCCATGGTCAGGCTATAAACCTCGTGATGGCCCCAAAATCCTGGAGGCCAAACACTTCTCTGTCGTGGAGCGATTCATGGTACTGCATTATGGGGGAGCCTCCATTTTGTGCGTTCTGAATTCAGAGACGAAAATGTTTAGACAGAACTCAGCATGAGCTATAAAATGATTATAATTCCCCAGAGACACCACTGCTGTTTTTCCATATCTAAATATTTGAGTCTTATCTTTGACAGTCCTTTCTAAAGTCAAGGAAAGTGCATAGTTTTAATGAGAAACTGTTGCATTGTCGAAAACCTTGCTGTCAAGTTAACAAATAAGCCAACAGCCCTGGATTTTTGGCCATATTCCTTATGCTCCTTGCTTTTTATCTTGAAATATTTGTTTCTGAAAAGAAGCTCTCAATTTCATCCCCATTCTAGGCAGGTTATAAGGACTATATTTTCAAGGTTTAGGGAAAAGAAGTCTTGCCTCTTGGTAGAAAAAGGAGGAGAACACTAGTGTCTTAATAGCAATGCGCTAAAGAACAAACTTATGCAAGAAAACTTTCCGTTCTTCACAGAGGAAGAATTGTCCCATTTACATATAGGTCCAAAAAAAAAAAAGAAAAAAAGGGAGTTCCAGTACAGAGGAGCTGTCGATAGCTGTGCTGTCACTTTTAGCTTTGCTTGCAGGTCTCCATTTCTGTAGTCCAGGCTGCAGTACGTTCCGAGAGGACTGTCATCACATTTCGTGTGTATCTGCCGTGGTGGAGTTCCAGTGGAGTTTTGGACCACTAAGCCACAGCAAATGCTGGAACCCACCGCCGCTTTACCTCGCTGTTAGAGGTATGTTCAGCTCTCTCTGGGAGCTGTTCAGCACACTGTAATTCTTCTAAACTTTATTTACCCTTTTTCCAGTATGCTGAAGCTGAAGTAATTCCACAAAGATAGCTACTGCCCTGGTGTTTTATAGTGCTGCATCTGACAGCCTTTCTGCTTTGGAGACTTTAAAGTAGTAAACCTGTGGATTGTAATCTTTTGGAAAGAAAAAGGAGCATTTAGAAGTTGGGAAACTGCTTAGAAGCACAAAAAAATTTTTTTTAAATGCATAAATGTCTTCTGTGCATTTGCTGTAGCTTCCTATCTTCATTTTTGTGACCTTTAGCCGAAGTTTAAAAGGAAATTGGAAAAAATATTTCTCTCCATTGAGTGATTAAAAAAATATTGCAAATTCTGTAAGCAGTGGGTTATAATAAATCAAATTTTGTACTCCCCCTTCTGGTTGAGCTTTTAAAGAGTTTGCACGCATGGAAAGCAGCAGTAAGATTGTCAAATTGTTATTGGAAAACAGTTTTAACATCTATTTCTAACTGTGAAATGTGTCAGCTAGGGAGCATATAATTTCTTCTATTAAGATGCGGTGTGTATATAATTTAAAATAACAACGCAAGCAGATATGCTAGTGTTGTGGTGCTTTTCACTTCAAGCGACTTAAAAAGAGAACAATTTCTGTTGCTCGGGATCACAGTGTGGTTGTCCTTCTCACACGGAGCAATATGTCATTACCTAAATGTTCCTACCAAGCTCAGTAATGTTGCAGCAGACACAAAGCACGAGTTGGATGAGCACAGTCACGGGGCCGGTGCGCCTCGTGGTGAAGGCTTATTAGCAGTGTGAAGTCGCTAACCAATGCAAACAGAAATGTATTTATTATAAAATGCTGCCTCCACAGGAAAGGCGTAAAATTCTACCACTGTAGCACAAGATGCAGTAGTCTAAATTAACTGTATCTTGGCAAACTGAATAAAGTTTTCCACCTGTATATGTAGAGGTGTTCAGAAACGAGTGACCAATTCCAGCGTGAAGCCTTGGCAGTGAGTGGATTTGGGGAGCGGGGGGCTGCAGCCTTGCACGTCCTCGCTGTATGTCTGTTTCTTACAGACCTGGTCTGCTGGCATGAGGGTCGGCAGGAGCACACACCTTGCAGGTGTGTAATTGTGTCCTTGTGTCCTTGCAGGTGTGGTAATGTCTGCTACACTGTGCCAGCTGTGGATTGGGCCCACCGAAACCTCATTTATTTGGGATCTACATTATTAAAAGTGTGCTATTTAATTCATTAGGGAAGCTGCCGTCGTGTTAGAAGCGCAGGCGCTGCTTAGTGATTTCTATGTTCTAAGAGCCCAGTAAACATCGTCCTCTTCAGTCACACAGCATAGCAGTTTCAGGTGCCTGGTTGCTTTCCCAGATTGTGATGCCTCTCTAAATGAGACTTGGGGATTCGAAATAGAATTGGTGCAGAATACACAGCAAGAGACTGGAAGTAGTGTAAGACTGGCAAGACCTGATGTGTACATAACTACCACGGGTGGTCAGGGGAGCCCGAGTTTGCCACCTTCCTGTCCTGTGACCACGTCCCACTGCAAGACTCTCCACAAACACTTCTAGTGCTGTTTTCTGTCTCTTTTTATTCTGTAAATAACTTTTGTTCTTAAATGAGGTATGACTTTCCTTCCTGTAGTGCTGCTTTAAATGAGATGACAGCAGCATCACATCCTCCAATTTGACTACCGTCATCAGCACTGAGAAGGAAAAATTGAATGACTCATAAAAGCATCCTAAAGCTGCTGAGACAGGAGAAAAGATGACAGTTGGAAAGCAAACCATTCTCCTAAGGCATATAAACCATGTGTTCAAAAATAGGAATAAGAGGTATTTTTGGGTAGCAGCACTGCTTTGTGTTTATTTCAAAATGGACAATAAATGGAAACTGCAGATCAAATCTTCAGGCTCAGTTCAGATCGTGGCTGTGTGTTAAATGTAAGGCAGACAGGCCTTCCAGCTTTTCCAGTCGGAATAACTGAGAAAGTAAATTATATGACAACAGTATCACTTAGGAAAGGAAAAAGACGAACACCTCTGATCACCGTGTGAGAGATATGACATCGTGAAAATGGCAGCTATAAACCAGAGAGGTCTAAGGGAGGGCAAGTAGTGTTTCAGATAAAAGTATGAAACAAGGGTGACTTGCAGCGTAAGGAGAACGAGAAGAATATACTGTGAAAAGCGACAGCCTTGGGCAGAGCGGCATAGTTGTTGAACAAATAATCAGATGAAAAACTCAATTTGTTATAAATAGTCCTCTCCGTCTTAAAGTTACTTCATTGCAAGCTTCTTGCAGCTTTTAGGAGGAGTGCAGGAGCCCATTGCTTTGAAAACCTTCCACAATGCAGCAGTTCGTGTGGGGCATCTTAAATATTGCCGTTCTGCAATGCCTCATTTCAAGGCCATAAAACTCCAGTATAACTAGACAAGCCATTGCTGTGATACATGACAAAGCTGGCGTTCCCAAACATCGTAATTTTGTATGCATTTAATTAAAACACATATACTGTTTGCACATTCAGCTGAAATCAAAAGCGGTGCCCACACATTCATCAGAAACTGAAGCATGGCAACTGCTACAGCACGAGAAAATAGGTTCTGGTTCTGGTAGTGCAGTCAGTATTAGTGTAATACGGAGGTCAATGCGTATGCTTAAAGCAGCGTAGTTTTTAAGACTGCTGGGATATCAATTTTGGACCACCTTCCTATCCAATTGAAAGCATTTTCCTGTTTCGTACTCCTGTAGTCCGTTTAAATATGTATAAATTGTGCTCAAGTTCGAAGGTAGAATGATTTTTACATGTATAAAAATATGTTGACTAGTGCCTAAATGCTGGACTCCATGGCTGTCACTGCCTATTGTGTGTAATTTTCCTAGACACACAGCTAGCCTTAGGCTGTGAAGGTAGGAGCTCTGTGTCAGAAAGACTTTGACAAAAGATATATAGCTTTTAATTTGCCCAAGGAACAGAGGGAGCAGATTTATGACCTGAAATACAGGGCTGAGAATTGGCTGTATACTTTCAGCTAATGGGTATAGAAATGAGGAAATGCACAGTGGCTCCTTCATGCGCAGGCTGCCTTTTTTGCATGTTGTATAAACAGTCCAGAAAGAATTTACAGGGCTATAATTTTTAAAAAATAAGGTAAATGGTAGGCCTGTGAATGCATTCCGTATCCCCTACCTCTCCTTGAGCTTAGCATACCTTGTAAAATTAATTAATTGAGTGCATTGCATGTGTATCAGGCTAGATTATTAGTAGTTTTGAAGAAAGATTTATGAGGAGATGCATTTTGTTTGTTTATTGGCTATTTTTCATTTTTGCAGGCATTAGAGAGTCTCACAAAATTGTGGAACTCACGAATGGTTAGGACCGGTTCCACAGGTAGTATAATATCCTGTCAACTTTATCTGAATGAAGTTGAGCTGATTTATGTTGGCCGAGGACTTGGCCCGCAGAATTGATCTTGGGTTGTAAGAGCGAAACTCTGACAGTGTCCTCTGTTCTTAACTCCTTTGACAAAGACAGCTTTAGAAAACCATTTTGATTTTGTGGATTTATCCTTTGTCCTGACTGTCAGCAGACATAGCGGTTTAAGTTCAAAAGGGAAGAGATTTGAAGATTAAACGTCTTTGAACTGAAAATGTCCTGCAGCCCCATAAATTTCAAGGGAGATCACTAAATCGAGAGTGCAATCATCAGCTGATTCGTTCTAATGATGCGTGGATCGAAAGCTGTCTCAAAGGTGCTGTGAGCTCTCTACATATACCCAAAGCAATGGTGAAGGTGCGCTGTCAGGGTTCCCGTGCAGGGGGGTTCTCTGATCATCGGTACCATCACGTCTCCAGGAGCTGCTAGGAACAGCCTTACTGAGGCCCCCACCGCCTCCTCTAACTTGTGCACAAGTAGGGCTGACCCGGTTGGATGTCTTTAGATCGTTGATAGTTCCGAGGTGATGCAGAGCTCCCATAATTGCAGAAGCTTTGTGGTGATACTATTCTTGTCACTACTGTTAGACAACGGGGTGCAAGGCAGTGGACTTCAGCTTATGGCTGCAGCCAGGAGAGCATGTGAATGAGACACTCGGATCTGCAGTCCTGAACCAAAGGACTGCATCTGGTAATTTCTGTTAAGGCCATATTTTCTGTTCTTCTGTCTTCAGATGTTAAAGACACTGAGGGCTGGAGACATCCTAGAGAATTTCTAGAGGTTAATTATTGTAACAATTAAAAATTGGTTATTTTTTCCTCATCATTGACCAACAACAGAATCGTGTTATGACATTTCCTGTTACAGCGCCTCGTACCAAAGCTGTAACTGCTGGGTTGGAAGGAATTGTTGGCTCTAGTAATGACGGATTTTTCTTTGGAAGTGGTTCTGCAGAGTAACCACTGTGAGTGAACACCTGCCAAAGACGGAGAAACAATGAGTTGTGTCATTCTTTAGTTCTTCAAAGATTTAGGAATTTAGGAACATAAAAACAATATATTCGAAAAAACTCTGGTAGGATTATTCTGCTATAATCCCTATTTATGCTTTTGTTTCCCCGTGTAATATTAGTATTTGCATGCTAATTAGTGATTAGAATTGCATTTTTTAGGAAGACATTTCTTTTTCTGACAGAAGTTATTTGGGGAGGTAAACTTTGTACCACGTTATTTTTTCATGCATAAACAATCCATTTAAACCTACATACCAAAGGATAAGATAAAGATGTTACCTGAAAATAAATTACCACCTCTAGTAGCTCCTGTGGTATATTTGCACAATGCCATTCTAGAAGGGCCATGGGATTACTGACTGAAGGTAAATGGCTGGGCATGATATAATTATGAGTTCTATGAGAAGTCTCTGTCACAAGAAAGACGTAGACTGAAATTTTGCTTTTTTTGTTCTTTGTTTGGTTTGGTAGGATAATCCATATGAAAAAAATTGAGACATTAGAAAGAAATGACTCATACTTTTTGTGACTTTACTGAGTTTTGCTGTTGTTTTGGTTGGTGGGTTTTTGTTTTTTTTTTTTACAAAGAAAGACTTGGATACTACTTGTCACTCACTAGATTTTAACAAATGCTGCAAAACTGAACTACATTTTCTGAAGTGAGAACAAAAATCAAATAAAACATAATTTCTTGCATTTAAAAGTGTGACAACCCCCAGAGCAGATAGCAGCTTTCTAGTGAAATCATCTTGGGGGTTTTGGTGGACAAAAGAGTTAAAATGGCATTTCTAGTACGTGGCATAGCCATGTGTAACTCAGTAACTTATGCAGAAAGATCTGGAGGTCGGGTCTGGTGGCATTGCCCAGACCGGTTGTAAACAGCAGACACTTTAAGACTCTATAAGCCAGATGGTTTTAAAATTACTGTAAAAATTCCCTCTAACTTTGACAAATTTGTAGTGATGGTTTCTCGAGGTACTTTTTCCACATGGGAATTTTCTAATCTGTCATTTAATGCTAGAGTTTCCTTTTTGCTGTTGTCTTGATATTCTGGTGTTTCTAGTGCTCAGCTCATGAATCGAGTCCTGTAAACTGAGGAGGAAAAAGTTTGTTTCTGTTGCAAAGATCTTATAGACTAAGCATTCTACATTAAAAAGCTGTTGCGTTTAACTCAAACACCTCTCAGACTTTTTTTTCTAGCTAGTTCTATGCTCTGCATTTCATATTCTCAGTGATTCCAGTGAAATATAACTTTGTATGTATAGAACAACTCTTGCTTTTCTATTGTTATTGTGCTGCAGAACTCTTTCACTGATACTAATTTAATTAGTAGGCATGAAAGTTGTTCAGGGCCTGAAGAAACATTTTTCTGGGTTTTCTTGAGAATATGTAACTCATACTAATCTCAGGAGATAAGTGTCTGTGTCAATCAGGGATTTAGTAAGCAAAAGATCTCTTGTATGTTGACAAAAACTTGGTGTTACAATCAAAAAAGAGGAAATTTTTGATGGAACAGGATAACAAAAAGTATATAAAAATAGTGTAAGTACTAAGTGAAGCTACTATCCCATTCCTGCAAACCTTTGCGGCTCTTCTAACCTTGTACGCTGGCACCCCAACTCCATTAATGGGGTTTTTTGTTTGCTTGCCATCTCTTTGCACTCTGTAAATTCTGCCCTTGCTTTGGCGACAAGCAGAAGGCCAGCCTCTTGGCAGCTGTGGCCTTAGATTTGGATGGGATGGAAGCTTGGCAAATAAGAGCTCAGGTGGCTTTTTGCACCCACGGGGGAGCAGCTTGTCAGCAGCAACCAGCACGTGGAGCATCAGGCTGCAGGCTGCTGGGAACGTGCCTGTCTCCAGCCAAGTGACGATGCGCATGGGCGTTTCTTCTCAGCATCCTGAGTGACTACCAGGCATTATTACCTGCAGGCTTGAAGGGAACTGGGGCTGTGCAGCAGCATCCCTCTGGTCCCTGCACAACCCCTTGACAAGCTGCCCCCAGAGAGGACGGCTCCCCAGTGGGTGTGTCTCATTGTTCCCAGTGCCTGTGCCCACCTCGTCTTCCCTGCTCCTGGATGATCCGTAGCGTTCTTGTCCAAGGGCAGGGCAAAAAGAGAACATAGGGAGCTTTTCCAACCAAAAAGCACGAAACAGACCCTTAGAGGGGTTTCTTCAGGGTAAAATTGCTTTAACTGCAATGCAGCTCTCGAGCTAACGTCCCTGCAGATATGCCATATATACGTGCATGTTTTTCCCCTCCTTCAGAAGAGCAAAAAAAATTTCCTAGGATTTATTTAAGAGCCCTTGAAAATCCTTAGGAAAATGAATGGGTGATTTCCATCCCAGTGGGAGGGGAGTTTTCATCGGAATTGTCACCTTCTAAACACAAGATACACGCATGCACCCTGCGCGTGCGTGCACGCACGCCCAGGGTCTCTCTTTAGAGTCTAGTGTGTCGGGATGGCGGAGGGGAATAAAGATTTGCTTGCTATTTATTTTGTATACATAGCCTTCCCATTCACCAAAGGCTCGCGTGGCCCCTTTGTGCCGTTACGTCTAGAAGCAAGAAGACATTTTTAATAGCACTGTCGCTTTTCAACCAATCCAGTGACAGATACGAGTGAATAATATAAATTCTCTAGCCATTCCTTGGCATTTATTTCAATGTAAGTGTATTTTTTTTCAAGTAGAAAACCCAATAGTAATTTATCAAGGGACAAATCATTTTTTCTTGGCACTGGAGTCTGCAAAATCCCCATTTTTAAAGCACTAAATCTCCCTCCTTTGACAGGAGTAAGAAAGCATTAAAAGCTTTGATTTAGCTGGATCATACAAAATAGTTTCTCATAATTATCCTTTTGGATGATATATGCTTGTCTTTTTCCCCCTTCTTATTAAACCTGAGGTCTCCATTTTTCATCCAGCTGTATTACTGAATTAAATTGCCTTTTGTTGTATTCAAGTTAAGCACTTTGCCGAAAGCTTTCCTTGTTCGGGGAAATAACATTTACCCAACGTGCTCCCCGTTTTACTGTTTAAATTTACTGTTTGCAATTGTTTGGTTTGCTAAGCAATTTGAGATTATTGTTTGTTTTAATAGGAATAATGAATCAGTGTAATTTAGTGTTGTATCTTAGAGCACAGTATCTGAGGGGAAAACACCCACAAAAAACCACAGCTCACAAGAAATTCTTATTCGAATTGAAATGTAGATCGTGAACGTGACAGACAGAGCTTCCTGCATGTCCAGCTCTATGAACATGCTGGTTTTATTGCTGCGTGAAAAGGAAGTCTGGTTGCCTATGAAATAATTCCATGGGGGATATAGTCATGCTCATTGACAAAATAATAGAAACCAGTTCAACGTGCCACCTTTCTTGGACAGTTTGCAACTGCACATTAAAAAATTGCTGTGGAAGCCAGAGGCAGATTTAGCCAGAATTTTAATTCTGTTCTTGCAAGGGGAGAGCTAAGATATTGTTGGACTAAATAATATAAAAATGTAACTGTGTGACCAGCACAGCAAAACAAATTGTTCATTTAAGAATTTCTGAGACACTGTTCAAGATACTATGTAAGAAATTAATTCAGAGGCCGTTGTTTGTCATGTCGCTCTTCCCAGTGAACTTTGCCTGGCTGAGTCCTCCAAGAGCACGGGATGTGTGAAACAGTCTCCCTGAGCACTGTCCCTTCTTGCTCGGGATATTTCAGATCATGTCCCGGGCCTGTCACTGGGCAAGTCAGTGTTTGCCCTTTGCTCAGTTGCCGTGAATGTCACTGTACTGGGACTAGTCTTTCCTGGGCTGTACCAGAAGACTCTACAGCCATGACGGCCAGATCGTGGTCTGTAAAGACACACGTTGTTCTCTTTAACATTGATCCCCAAGTTAATAACGGCATGAATTATACGAGGCCTGATAAATGTGGAACTGAAGGTGGTAATACAGGTCAGTGCAGCTTTATGAAAAATAGATCATGTCAGACTCATGATGGGCTTTGAAGAAATTTGAGATGTCACTGATAAAGACTGATATCATTGATGTAGATCTGTCTCGGGGTCTGATTTCTGCAGCATGGTAACTTGACTAAGAACTTAAAATGGTGAAAGACCAATGCAACACACCGGTGGATCTAGTGTTAGACAGCTTATACATGCTCTGAACTTCAGCAGGCTTTCTTTGCATGATCCCATTAAGGGACGAACTGACTTCATGTAGAGAAGTGGGGCAGAGCAATGAAAAGGATCACAGGTCTGGAAAAGGAAGCACAGCCACCCATATAAAGCTAGTAGACACAGGCCTGAGGAATGTACCTAGGAAGGGTTACTTTGAATACAGGAGAATGCCGATAGGCATGGGGAGATTGTGAAACTTTCTCTTTTGAGGGGGTTTTTAAACAAGGATATAGTTTATCTTAACTCGGAACAAGAGGAATACAGCACATTGGTTTTGGAAGTCTCGTACAACTTCCAAAGGATTGGCGAGAGAACGTGCAGAAGAGGCAGGAGCGAGGAAACCTGAGGAAAGAGGGTGACGCACGCTATATGGGTAAGGAGCCTCTGAAAAAAAAGAAGGCACAAGTGACTGTTACGCTGAAGGAGACTGTCAGACAAGATGTTAGAAACTCAGAGGGTGCAGGTGGAGGTACAGGTCGCAGAGCTGGCTCACGTGTTTATGGCTGTGTTTGTAAGAGTTCATTACAGGAATAAGGAGAAGTTATGTGACAGTAGATGCGAAGGGAAGACTGAAGCATTTCCAGAAATGCCAAAAGATTTGTGGGGGGTGTGAATGTGGAGCATGAGTTTTGGCTTGTTGAACAGGAGGTTATGGTTGTGGTGGCCTTTGTCAAACCTGCAAATCTATGAATGTGTAATTTCCAAGATAGCTTTGAAAATCTCTCCTAAAAGCCTCTGTCTGCCCTTTGTATCCTTCATTATAAATCAAAAAGGCAGTCCTTTAGATGAAATCTTTTTCTGCTCAGCCATGCTCTCATTTTTTCCTGGTTTTCATCTAAACCCTGCTGCTCTAACAGATGCTGGTGCAACTTCTTGTGTTGATAGTTTCTAATACAACATTACTTTGTTGCCACTTTCTTCATCTTTTTAATTTATTTATTTAATTTAAATTAATAGGCCATGGTATTTTTGTTTTTAAATCTTTTCCTTCCCCTGCAGTGCCTGCTATAAATGCCTTGGAAGGGAATGCAAGACTTTATATTAAAACATCGTAGTAAACTTCCAGCCTGTTGTGTAAGTTCGGCAATAGGTTTTCTGCATAGTTCCTAATATACTTGTGATGTTACTACTAGTGATTTGCAAGTATCAGAAAGGTTTGTGGAGCTCTACCTCTGGGCAGCTACATATTGCAAAATACTTATCTAACACCTGTGAGGAAGGGCTGCACCTATAAGTCAGGGAAAGACTCAAATTTTGTAATATGGCGTTTTGTTCTGGGTAGTTTGAAGTCACAAACTGTTTTTTCTTTTGATGTTTCGGTTTCTGCATTTCAGGTAGATTATAACGTTAATAATCATCACAGAAGTGTTGGCTGAATTAGTCTTTTTCAAAAGCTGAACCTCAGGATTGCCGGCAGCACTGGATATTTGATGTGATAAAAGGTACACACACATAGTCACCCGCTAGTGAATGCTAAAATTTATCTCACGGATTCTCGGTGTGTAAATTAGTACGTTTTCTTTCTGCTAAAGCATTGGAGCATGTAAGCCATACAAAGTCTTTCGTAAGTTAACATTTTCTGTCCTTTTGTTCTGCAAAAACCAGCACAAATATTACCGACATGGAGTTTCTCTGCACTGCTCTAGACATATGCTCCTGCACTAATGATCACTTCCTGTTATGAGATTAATCAAATATTAATAAACTAATAATGAATGCCAGATCTACAGAACTGTTGAGCTTTCTTCAGGGTTAATAGCACTTTTCATTGAGTTATCTGTGAATCTGCCTTATGGTCCAAGGCTGGTTATTAGTTTCTGAGCATTCTAAAGTATCAGCAAAAAGGCAGATGTGAAAGTGATAGTTTTTCTTATTGAAGTAGGTTGCATGAAACAACTAACAACTACCTGGTTTGCACACTCTTGAAATAAAAACTTTTTTTTTTTCTGTTTTGGGTGGATTTTGGCTGACACTTACATCAGGCTTTCAGATAACAAACTAATTTGTTTCCAAAAATACAGGCGCAATACTACAGAGCTCTTGCATGATTCAGCTAATTATTTGGTCTATGATATATTTTGGATTTAGTCATATTAGTAAAAGCATTTAATTATTAGTTTAAACAGGGGAAGAACCCACATGAAAGCTGAAAAGCTCTGCTAGAGTGTTTTTGCAAAGCTTCGGAACTGTCATTTAAGCAATAAGGAATTGGGTGAAATTAGGGGGATATGAGACCGTTTGTTCATTGTGTACATTGATATCCTGAGTTCTCAGCGTGCCAGTGTGGTGTCAGTCATGCGGCAAAATTACATGGTAAATTGTTACTTTGCTTGTGTGGCTGAAAAGATAGGATAACAATCCAAAGACATGTTACAGGCAGATGAGAAAATGGAGTGAGAAGACATTCCTGTGGCATTTGCCGTAGGCAATGCACACTCTTTAACTAAGCATCTTCTAGTACTGGCCTTCAGACCTTAGGGGGGTTTGTTGCTATATATTTAGCCTTGAGCTTACTTGGAGACCATCTGCTCCATGGGTTTCTCTCAAGCAATGCGTCTAGCCCAACCAAACTTGAGAGCATGCTGAGTAGAGGAAGACAAAGAAAAACCGAGGAACCAAATGATTACTGCAATGAAAGGAAAATTGCTGTATGCAGGCTTTCATCTGGACATGTGTCAAGACTTGAGAGGTTGGCTGCTCCATGTCCTACAAAAGGACTTTTATCTCGTTTGGAGGATCTAGAAGGAGACTCTGCTGGGCCTGGCATAGAGCACAGTACTCCTTGTCTCAGTGTGGCAGCTTTGCGAGGTTTGCAGAAAGGTGTTGCGAGGAGAGATGAAGAATTCACCTAGCCAGCCAGATCAGCCGAGTCCACTCCAGTGATCAGTGAGGAGACAGACTTTCACTGCTGCTCCAAATTTGTCGTTAGTATGTTAACGAGGCCCTGATAGTCTCAGGTTATTGAGAGTGGTGCCCTGGGACTTGTTTCAGGTGTCTTCTGATTATTCAAATGAGCTCTTTCTGTCTGACTCAATAGTTAAGAAACCTGAAAGGAGTGGCAGGAATTGCAGTCGCAAGAAAGTGATGGTGCATAATCCCATATACTGAGAAGGTACTGACTGACCCTCAGAAGCCTGTGGATAGAGGATTTTGCCTCTACTATGGGCGATTGTTAGGTACCTTTCCTAAGCAGGTAAGAGTTGTGTTGTGGGTAGGATGGCATTTTGTAGTTCCTAGTGGTTGGCTGTTATGGTCTCTGCTGATGTTTAGCCCTCTTCACTACGTCTTTGAGCGTGATTTTGTGTGTGGTCCTCTGCAAGAACAGTGAGGTTGCCTTTGGCACCGATTCTGCTCCCCGTTTTGTGGACCCGTTGCCCTGAAGGCACCCGCTGTATTAGGATTTAAGAATTATCAGGATTGGACTCTCTTTTCAGATGGTAGCATTAGGATGGGACAGTGATGGAAAAGGTGGATTTATATGGCAGTGATGTCATTTATTTGAGTTGAGCTAACAATCTGATTTTTACTCAGGTACTTACAACTTTGGAATATCCCATGAGCCTGAAAAAGGCAAATGCTTGTTTGTTACAGCTTTAAAGGTTCAGTAATTTTATTGTTTTAAAACAAAACTCAGCTTTTCCTTAATTATTACTTAACATATTTCCGTTATAAAAAACCAAACCAAAAACCCTCTAGCATCTGCCAAATGAACTTCTGGAAACGTAATAACATTTAGATTACATGTATCACGCTTGCGGTGGATAGAATAGTTGAGGAATAGTTGATAATGTCAGAGGAAGATTGAGGGCTGACACCCTCTTATTTTTAATGAAATTATTAACATATGAGATGTATTAGGGAGTGTGTAAGTTGACTTAAATATTCAGACTTGTTTTAAGTACAGATAAGGGATGACCAAAAATCAATAGAGAACGCGGTAGATCTACAATGCAGTGGAGATATTTATCGTCAATTCTCCTTTGTATCCCATAGGTATACATTGAGGTCTTCATTCATTGCCTGCTGGGATTTAAAGAGAAGCCACAAATGTTTCTCTTATTCATTGGCCCTGTAATTTAAATAGAAAAATCACTATGCGTTATTATTGCTTGGCAGTCGTTCATCTAATTATTTAGGCCAGTCCTTTTCTGTAACTGAGAAAGTTGTACCGATAACAAACGGGCAGGCCACGTTGTAACTTCAAGAGCCATTGATAAAGGACTTATTCATTCCGGTGGTTCTTTATGCTGATAGAGAGCACACCTGGATACGAGGAACAGTTCTCAACGTTATTACCCCATTTTAGTGAACCAGCAGCTCACCTCAGCCCCCATCATTGGGAGATGAGGGGAAGGGGAGCCCCAGGATGGTAGACTGAGAAAAGACAAAGAAATTGCATGGGATACAGGGAGGAATTTCCCGTTTCACCAGAGGTTACACCAGTAGCTGTACATTCTGCAGATTGTTTTATTAGTGCTGTACCATACAGCATAAGATGATTGGGATAATTCAGGTGTGTTCTAACAGTAAGTTTCTGATCTGTATGAAGTTTCTTCAATATAGGATATACTTCTTACATACTTTTTCAGGAAGAAGCTTTATGTGAGCTACTGATACGTTTGGTTTTATTAACTAGAGGTTGAACTGATGTGCTTGAACCCTTTTCATGAAGGGAAGCTTGATTCCCTGAGCCACCACCTGAATGGTAGAATCCTCCCTCTGAAGCATCATCCAGGCTGAGACCCCCGAGGTGCTGGCATGCTTTCTCCAGCTGGTGCTGGAGATCCAAGTTGAATTGCTCTGGCATAGTCTGAGCAGTTGTTGCTTTAGTCCAGGCAAACACTGTCACAGTTAAACCTTATTCAATTCATATTTGAATGGAAAGTTGTTTCCAATGTCTGCAGGTGAGGTAGCCAGAACCTAGGTCCTCTGAGCTGCGTTGACATTCATTTCAGACCAATTTAAGAATACAGAAATCAAGAACAAGTACTGAAAATTAACAATTGTCAATTCACTTCTTTAGCACCTGCTTCTATTGTTGAATTAAAAAAGCTTTGGCAGCTACGACTGGCTCTACCAGATGTTGAAAGGAGTTTTTAAGATTAATAGTGAAGAGACTGTCAGATGATGTAAGGAACATTAATTTAAAAATAAAATCATATTCATAAAATCATATCATAAAATCATTAATTTAAAAATAAAATCAGTTCTTGTCAGAACTGATACACAGTTTAATGAAATATCAAGGACAAGACTGAAAAGATGTTTTTAAAAACAAATTTGGATAGGATAGGCTCACTTAAGAGATTTTCATGAATATCAACTTCCTAGTTCTTACAAATATGACACAGGTTTCAAGCAAACGATTCTTCTCATATACTTGTATGGGTGACATGAAGGAGTGTTTTTTATTAACATATCTGTGGGGGAATTTCATGTGGATGATAATCATATCACTAGCTGATAGCCAACTACACAGAAAAGAAAATCAACTTATGTTGAACATTGTCTTTATACCCATGATGAAATTCTGATAATATGTGGGGGTTTTATACATATGTGCCATGAAGGTGATTAGAGGACGTTTGCATATTCAGAGACTCCCATTAAAAGCAATGGGATTTTGATCATGCAAGTAATTATACGTGAAATTTTCATTAACAGAAAAGAGACCGTTATGTCTGGATTTTATTTTCATTGTGTGTGCTTTTGGTGATTTGCTGTGCATCCATGAAGGAACTTCTCTTCCCTTGCTTATTCCTGGCTAGGTGCAGGATGGGTAGCAGCAGGGGCTGCCGTGTGTCTCATTTCCAGCTGAGTTTTGCTCTGGAGTAATGGTTAGGTTTGTCCCTGCAGTGTCATTGTTTAAAATGCTGTGCTAAGCTAGAGATTGGTGTGGAAATTTTGTCCCCATTACTGTTAGTAATACAGTGTATATACAATAGAACCCACTATTCATCTCTCTCCTCTCATAAATTTCCTATTATCCATAATCTTTTCACATTTCTGCAGAGATACAGACAGAGCCACTTGATTAGGCTGGGACTTCAGCTATTTGGCAAGGGCTGTTCATTGGTAGTGAGCATGTGTTAGGTCCATCTACTTTCAAAGTAAAATCTGGATATCAAAGAGCGCTTTTCCCATCTATCTATCTACAAAGTAAATTTCTACTTTACTGTTTCTTAACAGGCAGTAACAGAAATCAGGGGCTGTTACAATTCCTTGGCTGGGCTAGTTTGTGTGGTCACCTTTAGCCAGGCACAAAGAGACACTGCAAGTATAATCAACTAAAACATTTAAAGCATTTACCTAGAGTAACACACACCTAATCATCAAGAAATCATCAAAGACTTCGCTTAAGTGTCAGTGCACTCACTCGCCCAAAAACTGCTGCCGCAGGAGGCATCGGTTACGAGGAGGAGGGTTGGCCTCTTAGGAAGTATCTTTAGTGTGGCTGAGTTGCTGTCTCCTACTAGGTCCATCAAAATTGTTAATGTTGACAACTTGACCCAATTATCCAAAGAGCCTCCCTAGTTTTCTTCCTTCAGGAGCTTGTACGTTTCCATGTTGGTATTTTCCTTTTGCATCCTTGATCTACTAGCGATCCCTGGCCTCCCCTGTGCTACCTCTACTTTGATTTTGACTTTTCTTCTTGTTCTGCAGGCTTTCACACATCCCTGGGATATCTCAGGGTAACTGCTAGGAAAACTTTACAGTAGAAGCTTAATTTGCGTTGGGGTTAGCATTCCTAGTTGGCAAAACTTTCCTTATGTTTATCCATCAAACATGACCATTCTCTTTTTTTCTACTTTTACTTTTTGCTAAGGGCCGAGACTGTTAGTTCATCTCTTCAAAAATGAAGACCATGATGAGCAAAATCCATGGGTCAACCTTCTGAAATCACAAATGACTCCAGGAAACTGTCGAGTCTTAGCGCCCTTCTGAATCAAGGCCATTAGAGTAATTTACTTAGAGTTATATAATAACCAAGAAGAAATTTATGTTGAAGCATTGTGGGTTTGGGACTGAATGCTCTTCTTCCTGCAGCAGGAGTTTGTTTCTCTGCTCAGGCAGGATAAGAGAAGCATATATTGAACTCATCAAATTCACAGGCATTCTGCTAAATCAAAGAGCAGCCTCCCATGTCTGAAATCAGGGCTGATCGTTAGGAAAATCCTTAATGAAATTTAAAAATAAAAAATCAGTCAAATAGTTTTTCCTTGTGAATTCAAGTCAGTATATTCTATCGGGCAATAGCCTGAAGATAGAAAACTTTTCATGGGGATGATTCAGTTCTGAAGATGAATGTTCTTTCTCACGGTTTTTCTCTCTCTTAGTTTAATAATGGTGCCAATGTAAGGGAGGGAGTTGGGATTTGATAGAAATATCTCTCTTTAAATAATTTATAGTTATTTAAATAATTTATAGTGAATTTTGGTACTAAAAAAAAGTGTTGTCATTCTTATTATGGATTAGAACATTTCACAAATTTAAGAGACTTTGTATAAATACCTAGAAACTTCCCGGACCATGTTTTGTTCCGTTAACCCTAACTCTGTACATAGACTGCAGTCATTAAACTGGCAGTAAATCTATACGTGATCTATCGTAAATCCAGTACTGTTGTAACTTCGGGGAGATTTGACCACACCCTTACCCAGATAGCTTTGTGAGACTGTGCCAACGTGTGGATGTGCAAAAGGTAGTAGATGCTGGTCCTGCAGTTCTAGGTTGTAATTTCTGTCTCTCCCTGTTGTTCAGATACTGCCTCCTGGGAAGATCTAAAGTATAAACTGAGAATTTGCATGCAGACTAGCAGAGGATTCCTCTACTTTTAAGCTATCTCGAATCCTGATGATTTTGGGTTGTTCCCTGCCTTCTGATTTAATGGTATCTGTAACTACAAGTTATGGTTGTTTGTTCCACAGCATTGTACTTTATGGTGCAGGCACTTTCAGCCCGTAGTGTGCAGACCAACATGTCTCTCGTAATTGCCCTTTACAGGAAATGCAGAAGCATCTCCTGGGGACAGTCTTCAGCCTTTGTGAAATTATAAGCTCCCCTAAGGACATTTGAGAATTTTTGTATTTCGCCGTGTCTTCATATTTTCTCTGTGAAGCTGGATGGACACCAAACTCCTCTATCCCTTTGAACTTTTATGGGGTAGCCTTACAAGATGTTGATGGAATTTCTACCGAGTAGCAGTAAATGGTGATGCTGAACATTTAAATGCTCAGGGTTACCTGTGTTTGACTGCAAGAGCCAAGTTAAAACCAGGATGTTGTGTAGTGTCTGATTTGCTTACCTTTCTCATCCGATCAGTCAGGGAGTGTGCGTTTTATACGCCTGACAAATGACCAAGGCTGAAATCATATTATAGTACCGTTCTGGGTACAATAGCCAGTGTATTCCTGTTGTTCAGCAATGCAAAATGTGCTCATCAGGAGAATACCTATTCTGGAAACACAACTTTCTTGGGTTTTTTATAGTTTTTCTTCAATTTTTTTTAAGCTTTATTTTCAGAGAACCCCACTTTTCAATGTGAATAAGGTCCCAAGCTTCTTTTATAGTAAAAATAAATTTCTTCAGGTTGTCTTCTGTGGCTTTATTGCCAGCAAAGGCCTGATCCCTTAAGGTGAGAGTCTGGTTTTATTCTGTTTTAGCAGTGCCTAATATGAGGAGATGACAAATAATTAATGACCCCCAACTAACACAAAGTCACTGTGGCCTTGGGATTTTGTGCATCCCATAAAAATCTGTTCATAGCTATGTGTTTCAAAGGTTTGGATAGATACTGCTTTGACAGCTACATGATACAGTAAAATGGAGAATGTGTATTTGGCCAGCAGAACTTTCTCCAGATTATATATCTCAGCAGTCAATGTTGCAAGAGCTATGTAAAGGTAATTGATAGTTTAAGACCTTAACAAAATTCATCCTGTTGGGCTTTTTATAGAAGGCTGGGGAATCCAGCTGCTCTGCACCTTAGCTAGTCCTATAACATACTGTCACTATTCTTGCCTCTAGCAAAGGCAAGTTGAAAGAAAGGTAGATCATCCATCCAGCCCGCTGAACAGAAGAAAAATTGCAATGTGAATTTTGCCTCTTCAGTAGATCTGTCTTACTTGTGAAACTACTTTTTTTTTTTTGGCTTTTCTATATTCCCTTCTTTAATCCAAAGGAAAAAAAAATCCAGTAAAGATGATGAAACAAAAGGGAAAAAAGCCTTCAGAATGCTCCCTGCTTTGTCAAATTAAAACTAGTAAGCAATCAGTGTAGTGTGCCTCTAGAAACAAAACAGCGTGCTTACCATGCTGTGCTATCTACATCAAGTAAAGCCTGGAATGACTTGTGGAAGTCATTTCCCCATGTATAGAAGTGAATTTTATCACATCTCTCTCCAACTTTATGTCTTCTACTTTATCACTAGAGTTTCTGCTGGCTTTTAGCCACGGTCCCATTCTAATAAAGAAAGGAGAGGGAGCCTAATCTGGAAAATGCTTTAAGCCCATATTTAATTTTAGGGGTGCTGAAGAGTTGATGACATCAGTGGAGATCTTCGTGTTCACATAACATGGACTATGCATGTGTTTAAAGGCTTGGTTGGAGTTCTCCCAGAGTGGGTTGCTGAAGTCCTGTGCCAGGGTTTCAAGTAACGTTATTTTTAATACCGGTGAAAGCTTCTCAGGGAATAGGGCAAGTTTGTTTTGGGAAAAACTCAGCATGATTGTTATTTGTGATTCAGATGTAACAGTATGTCCTAGAAATGTTAATTATTCATAATTGGAGGTGATGCTGCAAAACAGAACCCTGTTAACGTTTTTTGTTCAAAAATTGGGCCATTTTGTAAAAAGCGGTAGAAGGAAAACATGATCTGTTGGATACTTCAGGAGCTGGATGGAAATGCTGAATGAGGTGTACATTTTGAAACAAAGAAAATCATACTGAAAAATCAGAATGGTCTCTTCTAGTTTGATAAATCAGCATTTGGGGGTGTAAACTGTGTTTTCTTTACCATTTATAGTGGTGCTTTCGTGCGTGCGCACAAGGACATAGCCGGTATTTCTGAGCAGCTTCCAGGCTGGTTTTGTCTCTTCCTTTTTGTCTTGCTACCTGCACCACAGTTCAGGTGAACTGTAAGAAAAATCCTGGACTAAGGCTGCCTTTTTCTCTCTTATATGTTCCATCTATTGTATTTTGTGTGTCAAATAATTTCTCATCCTGCTTTGCAGTAGCATTCATGCATGAATGATACTCGGATTTATCATTCTGTTGGGCTCATTTGTGGATTCAGTGTAATAAAACATAATATAATTTTGATGCTTTTGGATCAGCAGAATACATAGCTGCTGCAGTCTCACAAACACTGAGCTGGTCCAGTTGTTCCCCACTCTGCTTCCCCCCGCTCCCCATCCCCCCAGTATTCTGCCACAGATAATGTGGATTTCCATTTTGCCTATGGAGGGTAGTGCATTAAGATGTGTTCTTAAAGTGACATGAAAACATTCTAGAAATGAAAGAAATTCCATGTGACACAATTATTTTGAATTAAGTTGTGATAAAATCTGGTCTATGTTACAGTTTATGACTTAGTGAAATAAAATAATTTTGTAACTGCTGTCCTATTCTTACCATAGGGAAGTTAATTGCTCTTTAAAATCCTGTATATACTTCTAATTCTTTATTGAAATTGCTAGAACTCCGAGTTCATTTTAAAACATATGCTACAGTCTTGTAAAATGTGACCGTTCCATACACTGTATTGAATTTCGTGGTAATTTAAATCCACTGAGGATACCCCTGAAATAATTTGATGAAGATAATCTTTCCCAGTACAGATTGTCAGATTGATCTTTGTTATCTTAAAGTCTAAATAATTATTTGTAAATGGTTTAAGCTGATTGTGAGTACTAGGTAATGAAAAATTGAGGACTTTAATGAATGTATTTCACCTTGCTCTTCTTTTCCCTCAGTATTGTAAAGAATTGCTTAGTCCAGGAATGTTTACCGTCATCATTTCTTCAAAGGAAATTCCAGAGACAATTGCATTGAAATATCCACTCTGAAAAACAAATTCTTAGAATAAAGGTTTGGAGGGGAAAGGCTTATGGGTATAGCAACGACAAATGTATTTACATTTGGCTGGATGCTCTGTGCATCTCTACATTATTGAAATCAGGTTCATCTGGCTCTTTGTCATTTGGAAATCCCAGTCTTTTGCCCTTATCTTCATACAGGGCCCTTATATTTGCATCGGTTTTCCTATCAACTTTGTCTCAAGTGTGTGTGAAATTGATGAGCCTCTATGAACACCCATGATGTGAGTGTCCTGTAAGGATTGCTCTCACCCTCCACAGCAGGAAGGAGGGCTGGGTTGGTGGGGTGTTTTGTTTGGTTGTTGGGGCTTTTTATTTGTTTGGATCTCGGTTCAGTTTGCAAGTTACAAAAAACATTTGTCAGGTAGTTTCCTCTGCACTTGCTGAAGGCAATGAGTTTTATAAGGGAGGTTTAATCACCACAGTGACTGCCTTAAAATGAACCTAGCAGTTCTACCTGGCCTGTCAAGCGGGGAAGGTGTTGCCGTGGGTGAGATCACCTCTTGCTGCAGGTGAGCCCAGCTTTCTAACACAGTGTCAGTGCTCCCCTCTGGCACCAGGGAAAAGAGACTATAAACCCCAAACACTGCTATAGAAAAACCCCAAACAGCCGATCCTTGTAGTTGCTCTCTCTGGTGTCCCACTGGCAGGGCTGTGCTGGGGGTGGGCAGGTGCTCCTTGAGCTGCCTGCCCTCCCCAGGCACCACCAGTGCCGTCAGCACTGGCAGGAATTCCTGCTCCGGATTGGCCTGACGGCACCTGGTGCTCACTGTTTTCCCCAGCCATGCTTTGGTGAGGACTGGCAGGTGGTTTGTCTCAGGGTGTCTTTGGTCTCACAGCCAGCACCTCCCTCATCTGCTGGGCCACCTCACCTGCAGTGGCTGGTGGCCAGGGTGAGGCTGTGCTACCACAGGCAGATCCATGCACTTCTAGATGATTAAGCTGCTGGTGGCAGGGGTGGTGCTTGGAACTGTCATCCCGAGGTTTCTGAAGGCTGGTGAAACCTGCACTGTGAGAGAGGCTGCTGTGACGGTATCGTTGGATGTAGTACCCAGCAGAGGTTATCAGAATGGGATTGGTGGGATGGCAATAAGAAGGGCTGACATCCTGGAGAGACCTCATCTGAGGAGTGATGAACAGCTGAGCAGCACACGCTGAGGTCTGGCTGCTGGCAGACTCCCAAAGCCAAGTCCATCAGCTCAAGAAGCAGTTCAGTACGTGCAATGGGCGCACGATGTTTAGGTGCGTGTATTTAATAGGTGCTATGTTCAAGCACTGATAGGAAAAAGCGTGAAAGGTTTCTCCGCCTCCTGCGCCTGCCCAAGAACACATCCTTATTTAGTTTTGGGGTGTAGGTTTCCAGTTGTGGTAATAAGAAAAATGAATTGCTATAAGCTTTGTGGTTTCATCTTCCCAGACGGGAAGCTTCTATTCTCAGGCACCTCAGTCGTTCATGGAGTCAAACGCTGGCGCTCATTGTGACACTGGCCTGGCCTGACCTCACGAAAGTAGCTGAATTGAAAGCTGACCGGGAGGACACCTGGCCTTTCTGCTTGGTCAGACAGATCAGGACTTATCTGAGCTGGCTGGGAGATGCACCATTCCTAGGAGAGTAGGTGGGTAGAGGCGATCAAGTATCGAACCTCAGAAAGGTAATTTTAGGCCCCATGGGCTGTTAAAGGCCATTTTAGTTGCTAGAGTTTTTGAGTACATAAAAGTAACGGCTATTTGGCTTAATAACAGTTTTCTCCACTGCTGTGGGAGATTTTGTTTCTCAATTTATTTTAACATTCTTTTATTCTTGGCGGTCGTTGGTGGGGTGAAGATACCTAGAAGGTCACATACCTAGAAGGGATAAAATTTATAGCACAACCACTGAGCCATTAGAGAATTAAATGAACTCACCCGGCCAGGACAAGACCTGTGGACTCTCAGAACAGAGGTGAATTCCCCCTGTTCTCAGGGAAGATTGATTTCTCTAAAAGCTGCTCTGCTATCACTGCAGATTGGTTTGGTGGGTTGGTTGTTCCATTTTTTGGGTTTTTTTTTTTTACACAGTGTAGTCATTCTGCATATTTTCAGCAGCTGAAGAGCAACATGTTTGCAGAGAAACCATAAAGATCACTGTTTTTTCTTCCCTCTAAGTCTCCCAAAGATCCCAGTTTGATCTCAGCATGATTTTGAAAGCTTTGATCTTTCAAGGTTTAATTTAGTCCAATGACAACATGGTTCTTCAAGGCAATTCACCTTTCCTTGACTTGTTTAAAAGAAGAAAAAAAAGGTGAAAAGGAAAGGCAAAAACCACTTTGTAAGTGAGGAACAAAAGCTTCATTAGAGAGAAAGCATCTGAAAATCTCCTTTCCAGTAAAATAACCCTTTGCAATCCCATTAGCCTGCCATCAAAAAAATGTTCTCTGTGGTGGTGTACTCTCGACACACCCTTGTTAATCCATTTTGAGATACTAAAAAAAAAAATCCAAATAAATAGTTTATTTACTGTTTCAGTTCAAAGCTAATACATTTAAAAAGTGTAAAATTGTTTCACAGTCGTG
>NW_010412260.1:72835-115449 GCF_000710305.1 Buceros rhinoceros silvestris
GTAGGACAACCTTTGCGGAGCTCAAATGGAAATAAATAGCAGTTCATTGTACCCCAGCTGAATCTTTTTTTGTCAAACACTCAGATGCAGCCCTCTGTTAAAAATCTCATTATATCTCTCATCACATGGCTGCACGTTCAGTTCAAGTTGCAACAAGAATTGGCTGCAGTAGCTGATCTCCTGTAAGATATGACTGTAATAATGAATGTGGCTTTGGAACCTAATTCCCTTTGTGTCGTCGTCTCTGTATGACAAAGGGAAGGCGCTGGTAGGAGTCCAGTCCTGAAATATGCATTTGCTCTTGGGTTCGTCGGTTGTTCGGGGGAGCACTGGGGTGTGTGATTGCAAGCGTGGTCTGTTTCATGGTCATTTGACAGTTGTCAGGGAGCACATACAGAAAATCAGTGCTACTTTTTAATGGATGAAATTAAATGGAATGAGAGTAGCACGGCTGCAGTGGCACTAATGTGTTTATTTTGTACCATACTGGTGGGTAATTGCAACAAAGACAACTTGCCCACCTCCTCCAATAAAAGGTACGCCAGTTGCCTGTACCAAGGGCTTAGACAGAGCGAAGAAACCATAATGTACTTAACTGATTATGTAATTCTGTTCCCCAGAGGGGAAAAAAGAGTTTCTCAACACAGTTGGTGATGAGCTTGTTCCCTAGAGCATGAAACATTAATCTACATTTCTAAAGCCTCTTAGCTGAATATTAGTTAGCGGCCTGTGAACCCGGGAAGGTTCAGAGCAGGGTGAATTGTTGGGGGGTGGCTGGTGCTATGAATTTAGTGCTTCCGTTCAGTCACTGAGCTGTCTCTGTGTGTACTGAATGTTGTTCAAAATTAGTTGAATGCATTTTCTTAATTGCTAGTAAATTGTTCACTTGAATTTTCATTTCATCACTTATTTCCCATTCTTTTCATTGTCAATTTGATGCAACAGAAACATACGACTCACAAGCAGCATCTCACCTTGCTGTTGTCTTGGCAATGTACCACGGTGTTTCACCTTGCTGTCGTTTTGGCAAGTGTATAGAAAGGATGATACGACACAAATTGTGTGTTTTTCAAAGGAGAAAGTGGAGTGTGGGCTATGAATCCTTGGGTACTCAGCATGTTGGTTTCACCAGAGGGGTTTTAAAAGAGACTAACATTTCATTTGTCTGCACCACATTACATTCTATTAATCTTTTGAGGTTTGCAGCCTATACTTGAATAAACGAGTAACAAACTATTTTACCTCTTGTAGTTCTTGACATGACTTTTTTTTTTGTTCCCCTCCATCTTACTCTGCGAAACCGAACACTGGCTGTAGCGAAATACAAATGAGGATCAAGTAGCTGATGTGATGTGCTGTGAAGATAACTGTTTGCTGTGCATCGATCATGAGCTAAGGCTTAAACTCGCCTGTGGGATGCATAGAAATTGTCCCTGGCTCAGAGCAGCCATACCTGTCACAGAAAGGGGTGCGATTGGGGATGACCTGGAAATTTTGCCTCCCAAATCCCCTGCTACTGCAGGAACCGAAAACCCTGCTGGCAGCTCTGCTGCTACCTCCACCCCGTTGGTGGCATTTGATGATTTCTATGCAATTTTAACTATGCTGTTGTAACTTGTAGAATATTGGATATTGCATTCGAGGATTCAGTCTTAAGCAATATTTAATGTCTATTTAATATTAATGTTCTTCATCGGTCACAATTTTATTTTAAATAATGATTTTTCTCATTACTTTTTAAGCCATCGATCATGTTATCATGGTTCTGTACTCGATATGACAGTTTAGAAACTTTTTTATTTTCTAATAATAAAAACTGAGGTTCTCATGTTATCGCTAGCATCTGAAAATCATAGTTTTAGCCAGCGTCAAGAGTAATGAGACTTTCAGTTTGGTCACAAGAGATGGTAAAACTATTTGTTGTAGCATTTCCAATTTTGTGCCCAAGTGAGAAATACTAGAAAAAAATATTCTGATTGGTTTTCACTGTCTGCTGTGTTCCCAAAGGGATTAAAACCCCCTCTTTCATATTACCTTAGAAGGAAAGGTTTGGGATGTTGTTTTCTCTGATGCATTTCCTACATTTCAGTACCCCAGGTCTAAATAATTTGGAACTTCAGGTATATGTGGAATATAAACCAAGCCAGTATCGGTGATGGCATCTAAGACAAATGGATTCATACCTTTGTTTTATGCCGTGTCTTGTCAAATTGGGAATGCTTCACATTACCTGATTTTATAAGATATACAGCTCTATGTGCCCGCATCTCTGACATAAAAATTAAATCCTTTCTCTTTTTCCATCATTTGCTAGGTAACTCTCTTCCTCCTAGTCTTGCCTTTTTTTTTTTTTAAGGGAATTATGATAACTTACTGCTTTATCTAATCTCAGAATGCAAGGAAGAATCTACATAATTAAGACTTTAATTAATTTTATGGTCCCAACTTTCTCATTTTACCAATAATATCAAAGTGAAGGGGAGAATTTACAATCGAGTAATAATAGCAAGTTTGATAAACTGTAAAGAAAATTTAGTCTAAAGCATTATTAATCAAGAACATAACTTGACAGATCTGTGGATCTGTTTTAGTTCTTTGTCGGGTATGCTAAAAAAGGTAGATTGAAGGAGGAATTTTAACAGACTTCATGTGTATTTTCACATCATTAGAAAGAAAACTGTATAATTACGCTGTTACCTTGAAGGTATTATAGATATATTCAAATGTTAAACAAGAGCTGGTCCCTCCAGGGCCCCAAGGAAGCGCACCCTTGTGAGAATTTTATTGAGAGTCACGTCAATAAAGTCTTTGTGAATTACTTACTTATGCCTTGCACTTGGCAAGGATGCCAGAGGCAGACAACCACAGCCTGTGTGCCAATAACTTGCCCAGCATCACAATGCTTAGAAGAGGAAGGACTTAGTGCCTCCTCTTTGAGATCCCCATCGGGTAAAAAGAACGACAGCCGCCAGTGGAGTAATGTGCTGAAAAATAGTGATCCAGGACACATAGTACCAGTGGGGCTCAGAAGGGCTGCCAAGGTAATTTGACAGCCGGGAGTGAACTGTGCACTCAGCTCTGATTGAACAGGTTGAGTAGCTGGCCCTGGGGCTCAGGCTGTGCTTGGGGACGAGATCGGAGTGAGGCTTCTGAGAACAATAAATCTCAGATATGTACCGAGAGCAGGGAACAGAAGATGTTGCTGCAGCATACCAAGAGTGCAACTAGACCACTCTATGAAACAATTAAGTTCAGGGACTGGGGACTCCCATGACTGTTGTCTCAGCCTAGAGTGAGATTTGGTATTTGAGAAGGAGAAAACCGAGTCATGCAGGAAGAGTTTCTCTGACAGGTGTCTGTATGTACCAGCAGTGGTGCTGCTTGTGTGTTGCTTCACTGAGAGCACTGGAATATCATGTGGCGTCAGTTCAGTAGGAAGAAAGGAGCTCGAAGATGTGCTAGATAGTCAAGTATAGGTTACTCCTAGATATATCCTCTGTGCAGTCTTTGCCTTGGACGTCATCTGACTGCATAACAACAGGTGGAAAAAAACCACAAACCGTAATTACTTTGACCCTCTGTGCTAGAGGATTTGGTTTATTTTCTTCTTCTGGAACATGTGATATTACTCAGACTTAGTGTTCTGAGGAAGATCAGAGTAAAGCCCATGGGAGGAGGAGTAAAGTTATTACCTGTGTAGGCTTGTATCTCTGGGATTGCCATTAGACTTGGCTTACGCTTCTAGTTCAGAGAAGGGCAAATGTGAGCCTTACAGCAAAGCTGACTTTGCCAAGGTCAGGTGATGGCTGCTATTATATATGTTGTCTGTGCAGCCGTGGGAATACTGTCCTGCGGCATTGGCTCAGCTCACAGTTAAGGCTAGAGTACTGAGAAGGAGAATTAGTAGACGTATAGGAAGACTGGGACTGAGAAGAGATTGAAAATGTCAACTGAGGACTGCTGCTAGAGTTGGCCACTGAGCAGTCGTGGTCCCATGGCATTAGTCTCTGCCTGCTGTATTCGTCAAATTTGGTAAATCCTGTATTGAGGACTGGGACGTCAACCCCATCAGAAACTCAGACCCCTCTCACTCATTCTGAGTTTCATCTCTTCTGCATCACGTGCCCCAATGCATTGCAGTGCCCTGCTTGGCACTACAGCACACCCGAACTGGTGGAATATGCTAGAATCTGTGGCACACCCGTCAGCGGGTGTGCACTGCAGTTGTGTGTAACCCTCAGGAAGGTCCATTCCACTGCAGCCCAGCGTGCCAGAGCTGCCACTGGGCTAATCTGCCCTGTGATTTACTTCGGTAATCACAGTTTATAATCTACTTTCGTTATTGATGTTTATGTGAATTTTGTGAAATGTCACCTGTTCTTGTTTTCTTCAGTGTTTATATTGATGATATGTTTTTCCTGGTTTGACAGTTTTCCTTGTTAATCTCTTTTTAATAATAATAATAAAATAAGCTGTTCCTTCTGCACATGCCTTCAAGCGTGGAATTGAGAGTCATATGTCTCTGCACCTGTCAAGGGTATACAATGTGTGACAGAGATCCAGAATGTGACACAACCCTCACCGAGTCTGGGAGCATATCGGAGGGGGATGTTCACCATTCCCCTGGTGAACAGCTCTGTCTGACGCGTAGGCTATCCTAACGATGTGTTGGTATGGACTGAGAGTGTTCTCGGTATGAATTTTAGTTAAGGCAAGCATGTAGCATTGGGACTTTGAGGGTAAAATAAATGGTGTGTCTTGAGTTAAACCTATGTTCTTAATAGGTAACCATAGGAAAAATTACTGAAATCCTCAATTCTGGGGAAAGAAAGTGGGACAACACCAGCAAGCACGTTAGAAAAAATTCACTACCTGCTCTTTCACTGTTCAGAAACGTGACGTGGGCTAAGCTCTGCTGCTGTATTAATTCATGGCAAATCATTTGCCCGGTTCTGACACTAACAAGAGCCTGTTTCATATTTGCAGGCCCCCAAACCTCCCATGGTAGTTCAGTGCATTTCAGTGTGATAGCTGATCAGGCCTGCACTCTGACACGTCCTGCACTGATCGTTTATCACAGTCAGATATGATTTATTTACTTCCGACCCTTCCTGAGTCGGCAGGCTGCCTTCAGGATAATATGGCTACTCAATTTAGTTGTGCTGTAAATTAGTAGATGCATTTTGCTTCACACTCACAGATTGTGCTTGCTTGGGTTTCTTTTTGATAAAAAATATAGCAGGAATTACTATTGAACTTCGGAATGTTGATTTTGACCAAACTACCTTCGGGTGTAACTATGACGCTGGAAGAATTTAGGCTTCTGCACCTCTGGAAAATTTGGTGCTCTCTTTTCTGTTGTTTTCCTGCTCTGTTGTGTGGATCCATTGCAACCGTTTGGCTCATTGTAGTGGGGAGTAGGTTTTGTCCCACCAGATGCTTGTATGCAAGTCACTTTGAGAGCATATGGGATAAAAACATATAGAGGAGCTGGAGGCAATTTTTCTCTAATACCTCACTAAAGTGGAGATAATGTTACCATCCCATAATGTTCCCATTGTAAATTCCAGCATAAAGGAGTGTGGTGGAATCAGGGGTTGCAAGGCCTGTTCATGGCACGTGTTATTCCAGGGCTCCTGTACTGTGAGGCTCCAAATTATTGCCAATCTGCATTAATATTGATGCTGGGCAGTGTCTTCCTCCCGTGGAAGGGTACTGACAAAGCACAACTGAGCTTTGCAAAGACGTCTGATTTGGTTTTATAAAATTTAGAAATGCATTGGCTAATTCTGGTGAGATGTCTTTCTAAATGCCTTTTTAACATATAAGGACATGTAAGCATTTAAACCTTATCAGAATTAGGGGGTACCATGAGGCTACTTAGCTTTACCTTTGCTTTGACCATATGTGTGTGCACATTCCTGTAGGCATCTGTCATAAAATCCTGATGTGGTTATAAAGATTTCCATTCTGCTGAGACTCCAGGCAAAGCATCGCAGGAAGTATCTTCTCTGGAATCCATTCCTTTGAAGCAAAAGCTCTGCCAGTCCAGCATTAGCAAAACAGTATCAAAATATATGACAAGTCTCTGGATCTTTGTCACGCAGACTATGCTTTATCTGTAATAGGTACGAGTTTAGCTCATCTTTCCTAGAATGAGTGCAGTAGTAACACAGATCAGTAAATGTTGCAGTCAGTGCTGCAAATGGGAGAATTATAGGTCGTATGCATGTATGTGCTGTAACCTTTCAGAGTGAAAAAACAAATTTATTTATATATCTTTCATAACTCTCTGCGTTTGCCTGATCATTGCCCTTGCTCTGCTGTATTATAGCTTCTTATTAGCTTTCGCCTTTGTAATGGAATATTTTACGTTGGATACTCAAATATCTATAAAGACACTAGTAAAAAAGTCTACAGTTACAACTTAACACAAAAAGGGCTGCTGGGATGTCTGCAGTGTCCCTGTGTTGGTATTGGACGTGGATTTAGTGGCAGAGAGATGCGTCCAAGGTGTTCCAGCAAATGGATGTATTCTGGTGCCAGTTAGAGATCAGGATGTTTGCACTAGGCTGACAGCGGCCTTCCCTGATAACCCTGGTACTAGAGCTCTCAAGCTGGGGAGCTCTGCAGATAAATGTGGTGAAAATTTCAGAATGCAGAGGTAGGTAGACTCATTAAATATTTATTTGTCTTTTCCTTCTGTGGAATCGTCTTGTCTTGCATGAGAGAAAATGGAGGTCTATATGTTTTGGGTAGCAGACTCTTGAACACAGCTCTTATTCTAGTAATCCCTTCTTTTGGTCTTGGCAGCTCCTGAGTCCTTCTACAACTCACCATTTTGGGGTACTTTTTTCCCCGTGTCTCTGTCTGACATATGGACCTGAGCTTTAATCCCGTGTTTGATTAAGCATAGTTCAAATTTAGCTGTGGGTTTGGGATGCTTTGTATGACTTCTTCAAGTTCAAAAAATGTGATCCTGTCTTGCTGCTACAGCTATGGCATCACGTGCATGAAAATCAGTGCACCATTTATTTCTAAACTTTGGCATAAAGTTCATGATCCACTGACTGTGTGATTATCTGCAATAACATTAATTACCTCTCCTTATGTGAAGTGCTGTGTCTAGGTTTATCAGCCATCCCTCAGCATCTTTCCCTGGAATTTTGGTCAAGAGCATAATACCTAAAGATGGGGCTAAAGAATCTGAATAAGCAGACTGAAGCTAAAACGTGATCAGAGAGAGGCTTTTGATTAATTGCTTTTCAGTATTGATGCCTTTTGAAAATTCTGTTCTTTGTTTAGCAGCCAAAATTTCTAGAGTCATATTTGTAAACTCTGCTACCTGTCTGTCTTTTTAAGATCAGCAATTTCATTCATTCTTTTAGTTAACTCTTTGTTCTAGAGACACACCTGCGTTATTCGGAACACTTCTCAGCTAAAAATATTCGGTGTCATAGTTTTACCACATTGGTTCGGTATTGGAAAAGCCAAGTGAAGTCGAATGCTTCAGATTCATCCGTTTAAAACTAAAACAATGAGCTTCTGACAGTGTATAAACGATGTTGCATTTGAAAGAATGTGCTCTGAGTTAATCCAGCAATTACAATAAATTATCACTGGGATAAGTCTAAAATGCTGAAGAACTTACTAGAAAGTGTGTTCCCATTAAATCACTTAGTAGAAAACAGTTTTATCTGTATCAATATTTATTGGTAAATTATTTCTTTAACAGGGAGTAGAAAAAGAGGAAGGAAAACCCCCTACAAAATAGTTGGTAACTGCTGTGCCTCAGAAAAGCAAGTTATAGAAGTTAATTTACTCCAACAGAGGCTGAGCCATGATTATGTTGGATGTTGGGCCCTTTAGTGCATTTGTGGAGAGAGTTTGGGTACTAGAGCGATAAAGGTGGTATGGAAAAATCTGTGAAATAACTGATGCCTGGAAACTCAGCTTTCCCGGGGCCTTGCAGGCTCTCCAACAGCCAGTCAGTCTGCAGATGACCGCAGCGAGTCCCTGGCAGCAAAGGCTTCCCCGGACAGCACAGGGACCTGTTGCCTGGCGGCTCCTGGGCAGAGCGGGGGAGCCCAGAAGCCTGGCGCTGGGACTCAGCTCAGCACTGAAGCTGAAGTTGCCTTCCATGCCCACCCGCTCCCTCCCTCCCCCTTTCTTTTTATCAGCTCGGGTCACTGCCTTAATCCCGGTCTAGTTTTAATCAGACATTAGCTCTGCAGTAATCAAGCTCTGTAGCATTGGTAATTATTTATCATTTGAGGCCTTTTCCCCTCTAGGCTCTGTCTGTTTGATTTATGTACCTGGCACCTCCTTCAACAGCTGCCACCCTGGCACGTATTTATTTATAACTAAAGAGGGAAGAAAGTGTACTAAGTTCAAAGCCTTTAAGCAATCTGCACATTTCCTTTTAGAAGAACATTTCATAACAATAAAGAGTGGAAATGCAGCAAGGCAAGCTTGGGAAACCGAGAAATGCAGATCCCCTTTCCTTTCTGACCAGGAAAAGTAATGTTCCAGTGGCTAAGGCTATGTTTTGAAATCGGAAGATAGCTTTTATTTTGTGAAGAAGTTTAAACTAAGTAAGTTTGGTGCTTTAGTTTTTAAGGGAAGATTCAGGTAGGTTGTCTTGGATTTCCCATACTTAAACACAATTGTGAACAGTTGGAAATGGGGTAATGGACATCAACAATAAGCTGTCAAACCTGGACAGTGACCGGCCAGCTCAGCCTTATATACCTTGTACCGTTACATATTCAAGGATGCGTTAAATGCTGCTAGTGTCCGTACTTGTAACCATGACCTGTTTGCCCTCAGTAGAGATGAACTCGTCTTTTAAGTGTTGCGAGGAAATACTTGGGTTCCTACTGAAAGACTTCTGGGCTGAAATACTGAGGTGTGGTCACAGCCACAAATGGTTTTGATTTTCTTGAGACAACTAGGTGGGTGCTGTCTTCTGCTCTCTGTGAATAGGAAAACTAGAGAGATTCCAGAGGTGTGGTAGTTCCTCCTCAAAACAGCATTTCTTCAGTAACACAAGGGGCTCGGGACATCGAGACACATCCCCTTTCCCTTAATAATGCCCCTAGGCTTGCTGCATCCCGTTCATGCTTGGGGACAGGTTGGGCGGATTTCTCTCTGTCCCGCTCCTCCCTTGCTGTGCGGGTGGTTTGTTGAGCTCATCGTCTCTTTGCGAGTGGAGTGCTGTGGGGAACCGGGAGCAGGGCTGGTGTGAAAAGATGTCCCTTCATCTTTAAATCAATCTCCATCTCTCTTGTCTGCATCAAAGAATTTGGTTGAATATAATACATATTTTTTCTGAGGTGTTTTGTGGGTGGATTATTTTATTATCTTTTATTATTTTGTACCATTTTATGTATATTATTAGGATCAGGGACCTTGACAGACTATAATTTTGAAAGCTTACTGTAGTGTTTACTCCTTCTTTTCCCATTTAATGGTCCCTCCTCAGCAAAATGCTTAAATGTGCCTTTAACTGAACTTGTGTAAGTCCATTCCTGTTTGGAAATTCACTTAACCGAGCACACTGAGTAAAATCTTGACAATTTTGACCCAGCTGAAGCCTTATGGTGCTGGCCTTGGTGACTGAACTTCCTAACTCCGTCTATTTTAATAGGATGTGAGTACCTGTGTATGTGTGTGAGAGACAAAAGACAAGATAAGAAAAAACTTAGAGGAAATACAACATGAAAATGTGATAGCACTGTAGAATCGTCATGGAAAGGAAGTGATGTGGCAGCAGTGATCCTCAGCTCTGTGGTACTGGGAAAGGGAGGGGTGTAACTGCCATTTGGGTGCAAACTGTGTCTATAATCTTAAAGAAATGTGGGAATACCTAAATAACCCGGAAAAAATTAGTTCTTTTTTAGAACTAATGTACAACTCCGATAGAGGTTAACCTGGCATTAAATCCTCATAGCTAATCCGTTGGTAAAACAAATGAGGCAGCCTATTCAGATGAGAATTTTAACTAACTTTTACCTAATTACAAAAATATAGTTAAAATTAGGATATTTTACTTCCCTCTCATAGAAGCTTTTTCCTCAAAATGTTTTGAGAACAGCATTTATGTATATCATCAGACATCTCAAGTCAAAATCTTGTCTTTTGTGATCAGTACAGTAAAGCAAAGACAACTGGAATGTTAAAGATGCTTTGCTTTCAACCATCAAATGAGGTTTAAAAGCTTTGCATTCTCTTTTCCACCATACCAGCCCTTTAATCATTTATCACTTGAATGCCATATTGTGAATTTTGTGTCTGGCAGCTCTAGCTGCTTAGCCAAAGTAGCTGCTGTGTGAGCTTGAGTGACCAGTGGTGGGAATGACCCTGTTTGGACACTCCTAATATTCTTCAGAGTCTATACCTCTGCTTCGCTTGCAGTCCCACCCGTGGGCAAGGTTATTATGTGCAATTCATGAAAGGAGATGTTTTCCCCCATCCCAGCCCTCAAAAAAAGACAAAAATAGTGGGCGGATGAAAGCAGTTACGTACAGAATCAAGACATAGCTATAAAAGAAAACAGGTTTGGTTGGGTTTTGTCTTGGGCTTTTTGTGTGTGTTGATGGGGAAGGCTTAGAAGACATGGAAAACTCTAAACTGGGTTGTGGTCTGATCTCTGGAGCTTAATTTGGATTCAGAGTCCAGGTTCAACACCCTGGAGATCTGAAGGATTTTTCCTCCTGCTTCAGTATTATTCCTCCAGCTGTCATCTCTCTTACTGGTGTAGCGAGGTTTTGAAGTGTGTTCCAGGAGAATTGCCTTATTCAGTTAAGATGTTACTACAGTAGCAAAAATAGAGGTAACACTGCATGGGCTGTCCTTGATCCACAGTGTAAATAGCAGTAGGATAGAATTTAAAAAAAAAAAAAAAAAAAAAAAAAAAAAAAAAAAAAAAAAAAAAAAAAAAAAAAAAAAAAAAAAAAAAAAAAAAATCTGCAAAGCAGAACATTGTTAAAATTTGGTTTACTTTGTTCATCTGATATTGTTACTAAGATTGTTATTTTCAGTGATCTGAAAGATTGAATGTTTTAATCTCAGAATCTGTCTTGGAAGATGGTTTCATATAACAACAACAACAAAAATTTTAAAAGTGGTGTGTTTTGGCCTCAAGGAAAAAATTCCTCTATCCCTACATTATTAAATAGATTATATAGAATTTTTTGTTGTGATGTTGTGAAGCTTTTGGTCACTTACTATTAGAGGAAGACTAAGGACTGGCCAATGTATGTGTTCACACAAAAATGTTGTGCTAGGACTGATGATGAGAAGGAACCGCTGGCTACACAAATAGGATTACTATTTGTATGAACACAGTGATTCAAAATTGGTAGACAAATACACCAGTTAACCTGTGTTGGAAGTAGATGCTATAAGTATTACGTTTATTTGTGGGGAGAAAAGCAATAAAGAAATGAACTGACTCTCAGAATACACTTAGAACTTGGGCACTTTTATGTTTTCAGTCTGTGATGAATTCTCTGGATGATGCAGCAGTACTTTCTCCTAATAAATTCCTATTAAACTGTCAGAATATTCAACTGTTCAGTCTCCCTCTCCTGATTTTGCTAGTCACACTGCAATAGCATATCTGAAGGAATGCAGACATTTCTCATGTTAATTAGGAGACTGGGAATTCTTTGTTATTTACAGCTTCCATCATCAAAGGTGATTGCCGCTTTCAAAGAACTGGTGCATTTGCTCATGTTATGATTTCTGCAGAGAAGATCACCAAATGCATTCTATCAATTTAGCTTCCTGCAGACCAAAAAAAAGGGGGAACAAGTTTTTACTCTTATTTATTACACTAATCTGGAACAGACATCTAAGTGAACACTGTTTTCTTCTGTTCCTAAACAAAACATGGTGAAATGAAGTTGACTGGTACAAAGCAGGGCTCGAGACCAGGGGCCTGCAGAGAGCCCCCTGATGTGTCCCAGGAGAGAGGCTGGGCAGTAAAGTCAAGGAGCAGAGAGAGCTGTTAGCTCTTTGAGAGAGCCAGCTCTGCACGCAGAGAGATTGTGTCTGCACGTTGCCTACTAGCCAGTACTGACAGCGTGTGAGACAGCCCTTAGAGAGGTTTGCTGTGTGCCTTCTCCCCACCCCAGCAAAACAGGCTTTACTGCTGAGCTTCAGAAGCGGTGAGTTGTATCCCATAGGATTTAAAATAGGATCTCTGTTTGCTTTCCTGCTTCTTAACGTGCACTTTTCCATACGTCCCTTCCCTCCCTAATTGCTTTCCAAACTGCCACCAAAACTGATTGAGATTTTCAGTGGCACCACTAGAACAGGCAATGCTGTTAAAAAAACCTTGTTGAGATTATCAAGGTTTGATGCTTCTCGGTGGTGGGAACTTTGGAGAATCCCCACTAGCTTGGGGTTGGTTCATGAGGAATTAAAAAGTTTAACCAAAAACATTTCTCACAACCCTTCTCCTGGTCATAACAACAGGTGAACAGAACCCCAAAGAATCCATGCTGCCTTTAGTTAGCGTCTTGTTAACATCGGTGCCCAGATACTTCTTTTTCGTGTTACTTTTCCTTCCAATCAGCTGAACATGTAGCAGGAATTTGGCAAACTTGGAAGCACAACAGGACTTAAGGACAAAGTTTATCGAGAATGTCATCTTGTAGGTCTGAAATTAAATGCGTTTCAGCTAGAACTACTACAGAACTGTGTACCAAGCCAACCTTGCAAGGTAGTAAATTATTGCTTAGAAGCTTTTACAAATTCATATTTATGTTATAGCAAAGAAGTTTACCTTGGGAGCAGTATATTTTAACTGTTCTCTGAAAAATTGCTTTAATGGATTTTCTCATGGTAAAATGTATGCTCCACAGATAACATCTTGTTTGTGTCAGGCAGTGCTGTGTAAATAATTGTAGGTAATGTTTTTAAAGTAAAGCAGAAATCCCTGGTGTTGAAGATTTTGGTAATATTTTGTGTCTTTTGATCAAGAGATTTGACACAACAAGCTAAATAGGCTATTTCAAGATAGAAAATATTACATAATTATTAAGACAGATAGAAGACCTTGTTTAAGATTAAGAGCAAAGTCCTAGAATAATGTTCAGAGCTCTCAGAAAAGGGTATTAGTTGATATTTCAGCAAGGGCATTTGGAACATTTTTTGGCTATTCTAGAGATCTAAAATAAAGTTTGTGGACTAATGTTGGCAATAATTGTCTTTACTGCGGCAATTCCAATGTGGTAGTTCTGTATCTACAGGCTTTACGTCCTGGCTGTATAGGATCATTGGGACCGATTGATCTCTCTAAGTAACGCTGTTACCTGTAATAATAACCGGGAGTCACTGAGTAAGGAGCGCAGCTCGACGTAATAATCCAGGAAGGCTGGCGTGAATGAAATTGCTCAGAATTAAAGTTTTTGATATATCTTCACTAACCAGAATTATGGATGACACTGGATGTATTAGATGCACGTATTGAACCAGCCACAGTCCGTAAATGACCTATTACCGCTTTTGCCTTTTTGTACGTCAGAAGCAGCTAAAAGCACTACAAACAGACCTTCAAAAAAAGGGGAGAGAGTCAGGATGTGTTTCTTCCTATTTGCTGGTCATCAGAGTATCCTTGTGGGACTCTTTCATCAAGACCAATAAAGTTTAACTGCGTAATTACTTCCCTGGTAACTCAAGGAGGAGTTGTGGTCTGTGCGGTAAATCTTTTGGCACTGTCATCTGCTTTCCCTTGCACCATGAAGATCGCACTGGTTGTGCTTGTTGAGCTTCTGTAGAACCCTGGGAGAGTTTTCTATCAGAAGCAATAAAGTTAGTTCAGCTTATTGATACTCCAGGGCTTTTCCCTATCTCTGTTACATATCTCCGAAGAGACAGGACTGTTCAGCAGTCATGGATTGTGACTGAAGTCAGACATGAAACTCCATACTAGGATTTTGCTAGACTTGGTCTTTCCAGCGGGAGGAAGCTTTCATGTGGGAGTTGCATTTAAAGTTTACGGTAAATATCATACTTTCTTGCAAGGTTGTCAGCACATCCTGATGCTTTTCTCTGGTGACCTCATCTTTATGTGAAATCATAGCTGTAAAGCAAGGTGATACCACAAAAAGCTCTACTGGCGAAAATTCTGGAAAACAAAGTGAGCAGAAAACATCATGGGTAGAGTGTCAAATCTTGTGACTCTGGCTTTAATCATCTTAAAGGTTATTAAGTACAACCGAAGTAACAATAGGAAGCACAGTTTGAAAGTGTAACTGTTCTTGAACCTGATAATATATTCTATGATAATTAGAAAATCTGTCTTTGGATTTATTTTCCTGTAAAATCTGTGTTTTTAAAGAACAGTGGTAAGAAGTGACATAAAGTTCTGGTTGCACAAATAAGGTTTCTTTATGTAAGTAAATTGTATCTTGATTTTTAGGTTGGGTTTCTGCCTTCAATACATAAGAAAACTATTGTTCACATCTTCAGTCTGAGACTTTCCCTATTTCAGAGGAGTCAAACTGTTGAAATTATAGTTCTGGTAAAGATATTTGGTGACCTACTCTGTTATTTTAGCTGTGGTACAACACCCTCACTAAAGACAGGAAACTCTTTCCACTTCTCTGCCAACAACAGATGACGTCCTCTGATATATTCTGCGCAAATGTTGGTATGTAACACTTATTACAATGATCCTTTCCTTTCCTTTGCAGAACTGTGTGGAAAAAAGCAGTGCTGAAACAAGAGGTAGAAAGCCATTCGCCTTCACTACCGCACGCATTAGACCTTCAGTCCCCCCGTCTCGTGGTGAAGCACGAAGAGCTCAGGTATTGTAAATTATTCTGTATTCAAATGCCGTCTAATTTTAAGTGTATATGTCCATGTGCGATGCAAACACCTAGACACGCTGTTGGAAATGTATCATATGGAGGTAATCCTTTATCCAGTAAGGCTGCAGCTTGTTCAACTCCCTGGATTTTGGAATGTGCCTTACAGGTTTCAGAGGTAGTTGGTTTTGTGTCACACATCCAATTTTACTGAAGTAGGTGCAATCTGTAGCTTTGAATTTAAACAAATCAAACCAATCAATCCTCAAACCTGAAACTGAGTGAGCCTCAGGGATGTCAGATGATTTGCTCCTTGCCCTTTCTTGGTACAATCTACACCTTAATTTTTTCATTCATAGTTGTTGGGTGTTCTGAGGTCGAAATCTTAATCTCTTTATCTTTCTTTGCATAAGAAGCCAAACATTGAGGAGCTATTTTATGTAAGAAGCTACAACTCTGAATTAACAAAACTAGTTCAATTGTTTTAGGGGTTTAAAGGCATTGTTAGACATGATGAGACAAGCAATAAGGATTCAGCATTTGTTTTTGGTTTTGTGGTTTGTTTGGGTTTTTTTTACTCATCTTAAAGTAAGAGCACTTACTGTATCAGCTCGTCTTTGTAACAATTTCTTTCCTTTCTTGCTTAATTAAATCTCCTCATCTGCCCCAAGTGTTATTTTCAACAGTGAAAATGGAATTTAGGTACCATGTAGAATGTTTGCATTTACAGCAGAAACTAACTGACCTTTACACAAGGCTCAGAGAATGCTCTAGATTGATAGTTCACGTTCCTTGCTTTGAAATAGGTATAGCTATTTCCGAAGAATACCAATTCATTGTCACGCAATGATCTAAATCCGTCTGAAATTACTGTATTTTAATACTTAGAGGGTGTCTATAATGGCAGAGAGGGAGGCAGGAGTCCTTGTTTGGAGTTCAAGGATAGAAAAGGTATGTCAGAAAGCTCTCTCAGTATATCACATTTATTGTGTTCTTACGCTTTCTTGCAAATGTCACAGCACTACGGTTGAATGGAAAGTGAGTCTTAGCTAATAAAAGTTTTCACCTTTCTTTTCTTTCTTTATACAGTACTTTGTAATAAATATCTAATAAAACAGCATTTGTTATTTCCAAGTATTTCTGATATGAAGTGATGAGGTTTTCCTAATAGGAGAAAGTCTGTGTCCTGTGCAATGCTGTTCAGCATTTGCAAAGAATGTTCACAGCTATTTTTCTTATGTTAATGTGCCTTGCTTGTGGTTTTGATAATTTAAATTTTGCTGAGGTGTTTTTTTTTAATTAATTCATTTGGCATTTGCTATAATTTGTCATTGATCAAGAGGAATTCATGTGGTACTTATAGAAAAGAAAATATGTAACTAGTTTCACAAGTACTATGATTTAGAAAGCTTAAATATAATTAATTTGGTTTCTGAAATGGATTGGTGGCTGAATTCACGCAGTATATATGCGTACAAATTTGTGCTATGGGTTGCATCCTCTGAAATTAAATTCTTTTAAAGAGAATTGTCTTTCCCACAGTTCTCTGAACATGGAGAATATAGTACAAAAACTAAGAGCAGAGTATAAAAATAAGAGCATTTCTCATCTTTATGTTTTGTCAAATACTTTTCTTGTCGGGAGATGAGCCTGTGTATCTCTGTGAAGTCAACAAAACTAGAAATTCTAAACCAAGAAATATAAAGATATATACAATACACGTAAAAATAAAAAAAATTCTGTGAACTCCGTTTCAGGATCACGGGACAGTGAACAAACAGTTTAGAGGCTTTGAGATTGCTTTGTACGAAGAAATCATTTAAATGGAAAATTGCGAAAAAGTGCTGACTTCCCTGATGAGCTGTCAATAGGAGATTTAGGGCTCCCCATGTGCCATCAGCACGCTTTAATTGATTACAGTGTTGCTATCCTGGAGTGTGCTAAAATAAAGGTTAGAGAAATCCTGAGGATATCAACTACCTTTATCAAACCGCACAATTAAGGGTACAGTACATAATCTGAGAACAGAAAGCATCACTCAGAAATCAACGATCTGCTTTACTCGGAATGAAGCAGCTTTTTCTAAAAGTCATGAAATAGGCTGCAAAACCGCTGCTCAGAGAAGTGGTCTTAACCTGGGTCGTTACAAGTTTCAAAAGAATAGCACTGTAGATTATTTACTGTATTGCACACAGGACTTAGAGAAAGATGCTTGATTCAGGATCCACATGGTCCCTGGTGTAAAGTTGACCCTGTGTTAAAATTGTTCCTTATTTTTGTGAGCGATTTTAAAGTCAATCCACTTTTTGCATCTGTACAGAGGTACAGAAAGGCACTTTCTGTGGACCAGTAGCAAGGCTGGTTAGGGTTGTATTGACGCTTTGGAGTCTAAGTTGGCTGGTAGTTGACCCACTCGGACTCTGACCCACTTGACTCTGACTGCCCTGAACTTCTCCCTGCGAGGTCCAGGCCAGGAGCTTGCAAAAAGTGGAGGGAGATGGTCTGAAGTGTGTTTCCTGGTTATGCCTCAAGACTGAAGGGGAAATAAGCAGGTGGTACTTGGCAAGGTTCAGGGTCAGGGTGCCAGGAGATGGTCAGCGCAGGGCGTGCCCGTAGGTCAGTTATTGGTGGTCGCTATGAGATGCCTTTATTCCGCAGTTGCCTATAGGTCAGTTTTCAATTATTGAATAGAATCCTGGAATCATTTAGGTTGGAAAAGACCTTTAATATCATCAAGTCCAACAATAAACTTAACATTGCCAGGTCCGCTACTAAGCCGTATCCTAAACTGCCACCCCTACAGTCTTTTAAATACCTCCAAGCATGGTGTCTCTGCCACTTCCCTGGGCAGCTTACTCCGAGTTCTGACAACACTTTCGGGAAAGAAATTTCTCATAATGTCCAGTCTAAACCTGCCCTGGTACAGCCTGAGGCTGTTTTCTCTCTTCCTGTCAATTACCTATTGAATTTCTTGAGAGAAACCTTCAGTAGCTAAATATTGGGCAAAATACTATTTTCCGCAAATGAGAAATTATGCTAATATTCCTTAATGGAAGAGATATTTAAATTCTTATTCCCACTTTAAATTTGATTTTGCTTTTTTTTGAGCAGCTACATTAAGCCAATAAAGATATTGGGAAAGAAAAAACACTGAAGCATTTTCACAAGGAAAATATCATGATGTCCTAACACTTTATCTCCACAAATCAACTTCTCAATTTAGATAAATAGCTGCTTGATATGGTATTGAAGTAGTTACAATTTTTATAATTTATTATTTTCTTTAAAAATGTTAGCCCATAGTCAAATAGAACATTTCAAATGAGACAAAATTTATCAAATCTATTTTCTATGAATTTTTAGAATACCAGCTTTCATCTCTGAACAAATGAAAACAAAATTTTGAATATTTTGATAAAGCAAAGTTAATTTTTCTCTATCAGCTCTGAACATTGCTTGTTTAAAGATATTTCAGGACATTGGGAATGACAGTAGTGTATTGTGGCTTTCAGGAACAGCTGCGAGCAGAATGGTGGTGTAATACATTTATAGCTCTCGTAAACTTAGTGTTGCAGACTCAATGCTCTTTGCCAGCCAATAATTAACGTTTTCTAATGCTTTAGTTTTGTACTTTAATATATTCCTATAAATATATGATAATAATAAAAGGAAATAAGATTTGACGTATAAAATAGCAATTCAGAGTTTTGAATCCAGCAAAGCAAACTACTATTGTCTATGCAGCTTTTTCTGGGAATGTAAACAAGATGGAATCCCATGTAGTACATGACTGAAAGCACTTTTGATCAGAACATACGGTAGCAATCATTAAATATATCATGTGTGGTGACACTAGGGAAGGCGCTGCTCTCCATTCTGCTCAATGGACCATGCTGGAACACTTGTTTTGTATCTTGAAACCATTTATGATTGCTGTTAAAGAAGTCAGAGCTTTAGCAGCGCCAATGAATCAAGTAAAGTCATCCTATTCATCTGTCTGTTAACAGCAAAATATTGGAGAGGACAGAGACAAACACAGAATCTAACCGTGCCGGAAGCTGCATTAGGAATTTCCTTTATCTTTTTGTCAGTGGAACGTGCCACCTCAGAGTGGAAGCAGCCTGGGTTTGGTTCAGGTTGTAGATTTTTGCCTCCACCTCAATCCTTATTGCTAAAGTAAAATTTTCCAAAGGATAAGCTGAGTTTGTCTTTTCAGCCACTGTTCACCCAAATGTTTGGCTCTTTGCAAATCAAATGTGCGTTTGTGTGTTGTTTGTTGTTCTGCTTATTTATTCTTTAATGTGACCTCATCTTCCTCCTTTGTAACATGGGCATAAGATGGAAAACAGTTCCAAATAATCTTAATTCCTGCAAACAGTCTCAGTTCAACATGAAGCTCTTTGACTGGCATACTGGAGCGTGCTTGTCTGAACGTTTTTTCCACGTAGACAGATCACTGAGCACTCCCCCCTCACAGACAACAGCAAATTCTAGCCAAGGACGACAACTCCTCCTATAGTGGCATTAGTGTGGTACCTGCCACTGCAGGTGCTGCTAGGCAAGGTCTGAACTCGAAAGCACGCAGCCTGTGTGCTGGTGATGTGCAGATGTGTACAAGCACATCTGGAAGAAGTCTATTTGCTGTTGGGCAAGTAGCTTCTTTTCTCCTAGTGGTCACATGGTGAACTGTTGGAGAGTGTTGGAAATACCGGGAAAAGGAATGACAGGGAAAAACAAGATTGACCTGAAGTCATCAGGATTGAATGTGGGTTCAGATAACTTTGAGACTGATGGGACTAAAGGGTGTAACTCAGAGAGACTGGGAAGCAGGAATTTTGAAGCCCTTGGCATATGCTGTTAGCTGATGGCACTTTCCATTGAGAAAGGAAGAACGCTTCAGAGATCAGGGCAAATCTGATTTTTTTTTTTTTTTAAATTCCAGATTTACAAACAAACACAGAAACTTTAGAGTTTGGCTGTGTCATTTCATCTGTGCCTCTTATGATAATGTTTGGTGGAGATGTACATTTTCTTGTGGTATTTCCAATGTGTTCATTGCCATATATTCCCACTGAAGCTATAGCTCAGAACTGCTTTCGATCAACAGTTGGTTATTTATGGCTCATTACATTCAGGTGTTTAGATTGTGAGGTTTTAGGGAGAAGGACCATGCAAGGTTTTTTCTATATTTACATGGTGGTGCTATTAAAATATTTAAGATAAATTTTAAAATAAATTAAATTTTTATTTCAGGCTAGAATAAAAAAAATCATGATGGCTCTGAGTAGTAATATTGATGTTCACACTGAATGCAAATAAAAGAATAACAAGGGGGTTTTTATTTGTTGATATTCAATAACATATTGCTAACACGGACCAGAGGTACACCTCTCAGTGAGTCAATGAGAAAAGCCAGTCAGTAAGAAAAGGAGCTGCACAGAGTCATCGTGTGGGTGTCTTAATTGTTACCTTCTATATTTTGAGATGTTGGACTAGGGAGAGTAGACAGACTCGAAGTTACTGGTGGTTTTTTTCAGGACCGTAACCTGGGATGGGAACTGCCCTGTATTGAAAAGGGGCAGAGAGGTGGAACGCTTAACGTGCTTGTCCAGTGCCACAACGGGTATCCTCTCACTCAGTCCTAGCTGTGTGTGTGTGATTCCATTTCATCCTCAGTGCATGGCAATGGTTGCAATGAGGAAAGATTTTAATTTCTTTTCATCTACTCCCTGAGACAATATTGTAATTAGCATTTTACCAGTTTGTCAAATATTGCATCTCCTGTAGTTACTTCATACTGCTTGTTAGAAATCCCGGGTCCCGGGAGTCCTAGATAAGCTGCTGGTGTAAACTGGGTAATAAATGACCACTGTGGGAGGTCCCCAATGCTGTCTCTTGAGTTTACCTGACATTATAAAGATACTTGTTATTGAGATTGCAGAGAATGTACAAATATGAAACATTGAACTGTGCTGAAAGTGTCCTTTGGAAAATTGAAGATCGTGTCTAGATTCCACTGAAATTACAGAATTAGGTTCTGAGATTACTGAAATCAATAAATATAAATGAAATCTGGCTCAACATTTGACTGGTATTCTCAGATTTGAAAGGCTCTCATTTCACACCTTAATTCGTTGTTAGTTCTAATTCTTGTGCAGTGAGACGTTCTTTTGCAACAAGGCTGTGTGGGCTAAATATTTCTGCATGCACACGCACAAGTGATCCACCCAAATCTACCACTGCTCGCATTAGGCAGCATACATGCTCATAAGGAATTTGCATATAAAGCTCATTCCTGTTTTGGATAGAACCGTCTCGTTCAGGGATCTGTGATTGTGATGTCAGTCCTTTCAAAGCACGTGTCCCAAGTGTCACCTGACCTGTGTTTTATATGGTCAATATTCATACTGGATGATGCCAGTTGAATGCCTCCAATTACATCCACAGGACTTGTACGTCCTGCAGCAGCAGGCAAGGTCTTATACTTACTTATAAGACCTTATACAAGGTCTTATAATTTAAAGCACAGCTAATGAGAACCAATTCATTTCTACCACCATGTCACCTGCTTTATATCTGCATTTAGAATCTGTTTAGTTGTCATTTAATTTAGTGCCTCTAAGCTGTAGCTTTTTATCTGCCCACAGAGCAAGAGTAACATGAGAAAAAGCAAAATGAAATTTCTCCATAGGTCACTGCCGATAAGCTAACCTGGAGGATCACCAGTTAGCGTCATTTTTACAGCACAATTGACCCATATCCACTGGGAACAAGAGTGAAACCATAACTGTTGCTTAGAGGAGGATAGTGCCGCCTTCTCAATCACCTTTCAGTGTATCAATAAGTCACTGGGTTTTATAGTGGATGCTTGGATGTAATTAAAATATTCATACCAACTGCTGCATATGGCAAGTTTAAAAATGCTAAGGGACTCCCTAAAAATGATGCAAATATTGCCTATAAAGGAATCTAGGTTTTAAGTTAGACCTGTGTCAAATATTAATACGAGTCAATCCATAATGGACCTTACTAGCTAATCGTAAACAAAATTCTTCAAGAAGAGTGCAAAAATCATCTGAAATTGCTGGTTTTCAGCCATCTGTTTCCTGAATAACTGTGGCAGAGGGACTGCTAACTAGTGGATTGCAGGCTGATGGTGTATTTTTTAGCTTCCAAGGAAAATATCTAGGTTCAAGGACGTGTGCGCAGACTGAGTGCCTGTGCAGGTTTTCACCAGGAAAAACCTTATTTAGCAGATGGCCCTAGATTATTCCTTTGCTTAAAGGTTGGGTTTGTGTCAGAAGGCAGTTCTCAGGCCTGCCTTGGACTTCCTTGGCTGAAAAAGTCGGGTTTGGCAGTCTTTTGGTTCACATGGGGCAATGAAGAAGCAGCAGGTTATGGGGCAGATGTGCCAGAGGTGAAGCACTGAGTGTACGTATGTTGGTGTAGGGAGAACTGGTGCATAACTAGAGTGTCGCAGTAGGTTTTGCCCGGTGAAAGTGAGTTTGTTAATTTATGGTAATGATGTTATTACCCAGCAGTACAAAATTTCTCTTAAGAGCTTTTTCATTTCATCACTCACTTGATGAAATACAAGGGGAGGGGGGGTTGTGCATTATTAATGGGGAAAAAGACAGAGAATTAAGGGAAGGGCATAAGGTGTTGCACTCGGCTGTCGGCAGAGCTCCTGTTGTATGCTGTAAGCTTGGCTGCTGAGTGCGTGGCTGACACGAGCAGCTGAGGCATGGTCTGTGGCTCACTGCTTCCTTTCTCTCACAAAGACTGCGGTTTTCACAACTGTTTCCTACGTATGCAGTGCAGGATAAATGCCTCAGTTCTCCTTTTTACTAGTTTTCCAGCTACTGAAATGCTCCAAAGTTAAATGCTCTAAAGTTTTGAATCATTTCAACAATACCCTCGTAGACAGACAAGGATTTCTCCGAAGCCAATGTGAGTTTTGCTTCAGTTAGGGATAAAGGATTTGGCCAGAGATGGTAAACTACTTATGTGAAATACAGAAGTTTCTGTCTCAAGCATCTCACCATACTAGACTGAAGTGTACTTGTTTTATGCTATTGAACAACCCATCTTTTGTCATACAGGGGAACGATACCTGATTTAAGATAATATATTTTCTTTGCTGGGTCTGTTTATGCTTGGAAATTATCTTGCTGTATCCATGAATCGAAAATTTATGAAAGGTACTAACATATTTCTTGCTATATATTTTTTTTTTCTGAGCACACTTTTGTAACTTCAGCATGGTTTCAAAACTATTTCTTGCCCACAGCTAGCAAGAAACAATGATTTCATATTTCCCAAAGTGGAAGCCAGTCAACAGCATTCCTTTTTATTGCAAAGAGGGGATACAATAATAAAAAGACATTTGCTGGTGGAAGATTGCCAATAAAGTACAATAATACATTAAAACAGATACTTAAAGTTGAAATTTATGAGTTTGTTTTTCTGTGCCAGTCAATGTATTTTCATATGTTAACATCAAAATGCAGACTCTCAGCAAAACCTTTAATAATAAAAACAGCAGCCGTCAAAAGCAAGTAGAGAATTTTAACTTTTGATATAAGGAGTTTATCTTGTGATTTTGTGGTGGGTTTTTTTAGATTCAGTTTTATTTTCTTATTTTTTTTCCCTAATTAAATATTCATCACCTTGTTCCTTCGTATATCCTTCAGTGGAGCTCTCAGACCAATAATGCCTCTTTTCTGCCCCTTCTTTTTGCAGAAGATTAACTTGGAAAACGGTTATTTCATTTAGAGAATAATGAAACTAATCAAAGCTGGGGATAGCATTCATTTTAATGAGGGTGAACAGCTTATGCATTCCCTGTGTATACAGTGCTGAGACCACAACAAGCTCTGCACGTTTTCTAAATCAAATTATCCAGTATAACTTTTCCTTTTCTATGGCATCTTTTGGTATTTAGTAAACCATTTTTGTACTGATTAATTTCAGACGCAGTTACTCAAAGTAGTGCCAAACCTGCAGCACGAGGAGTCTAGTCTAGGAGTTCCAGGGAGTTACCATTTCCTTTACCCTGTTGTTACCGCATTGTGGATCTAACCCAGTTTGCCAGACTCCGTGGTCACATGTGTGCTTGCACAGACACGCCACAAAACTGCAGGGCGCTGCTTCAGGACCCGAAACGCCAGTTAGGGTCAGGTCGTTAAAGACCTTACCAAGTTCCTCACATAATGTCAACCAACCTGCAACCAAGCTGCATATACAGCTAAAGACACTGGATTGCGTAGAAGAAGGTAAGGTGCATCTGTTTGGATCACTGCATAATGTCATCTGGAGCCCTGTGAAAGGTGGAATTAGGTTCCAGAAAGATTAGAGTCAGCTATCAAACTGGCAGAAAGGATGATGACTACTTTTCAGCCTGCAGACCTCTGTTTCTAGATGGCCATATAATGCCAGTGATCTTGAACGGATCTACTCTTGACGTCCATCTGAGCTCTGTGCGGAGGCTGAAGACCACATGCAGCCAAAGTTCTAGGTGAAGAAAAGTAAGCGGGGCAGCTGCACTGTGTTCATCCTGCACCCATCCAACCGGGGCTCTCTGAAAAGGGGCATGCAGGACAACTAAACACAGTAGAACTGGGCTGTGGTTTTACATCTCTATGAGTTTTATCTGATTTGAAGATACAGGGAAATGTATTTTATTGAAAAATAAATTAGTGTTTTATGATTTGTTTTTTTTTAATGTGGAGATTAACCAAAGACAGTTCACAAGGCTTGGGTGCAGTCGTCATCTGAGCGTGGCTGGTGGCCAGGGAAAGCAGCTTGGCAATGTTTCTGGTGCTTGGCTTGACCTAAGCGCAGATGCATGCTGCAGCTCAGTGGTGTATGTTATGTCTTGGTAGGATCCAAGCCTAAGTACTTTGAGATTTTACTAAGTTCTCAGAATTAGATAGTAGGTAAATGAGGTAACAAGCTGCGGGTCTCAAGGAGGTTTTTTGCGTGACTGTGGGAGTATCGAAGAGTTGACAGATTTCTTCTATTGGAGGCTCAGGGGCAGCAGAGGCAAAACATCGTCTGGTGGGCTTTTGGATCACCTAAGAACTAGGAGAAGACATTGCTGCATTTTGCAACAGTAGCTGGCACTTTTGTTAATATAGAATTGGGGGGGTGGAGGAGGGAGCAGGTTGGAACATGAATCCAAGTTGTTTCCTGGCTACAGTATTCAGTGAAGCAAACATCGCTGGTTTTATCTTTTTTCACAGCATCCCTTCAATTGACTCAGTCCGGGCTATGTGGTCTGCAACACGCGTTGCGTGGCACTGTAACTGCTGTTAGGTGTTGCTGTTATTTTCCCTTGCAGAGTTAAAAGTGTGATAGTAGGGACAGATTCACATCTGTTTATAAGCAACAGTAAGACCACGCTTACGTGCAATAAAATTGTGAGGCAAAAAATACAGTGAATCATAATTTCCAGGCAACTGAAGATTCTTATTCTGGGTTTTACCCCACTTCTGAAACTCTACAAATTTATATCACAGTGAAGAAATTAGTAAGAACAAAAAAGTTAAACTTTATTTAAAAAAAACAATTAATGCAACATAAGTGTTTTAATTAAGTATCTCCATAGCAATGACTGCTTGACCCTGGTGGTTTTTTCAGCTGATGAGCAGTTTCTTTTTAAGGACTTTTTTTTTTTTACCTCCCCCCCATATCCATTGTCTGACATTAGCCTTTGCTAAATGGTAGTAAATGAAAGGTCAGGGTTCTGCAGGAGACTGTCTGTAGCTTTGCTCTTGGCTGGTAAGCATCTATTGTGTGCGATTTTGGTATCTGCCATCTCTCCATCATTTCCCCAGCCCACTTTCCAGGTAGGGATACTTTTAATAAAGTTGGTTTAGATTTCCTTCTACCCAGCTGTGTGTGATACAGCGATGCCATATCTGCTTTGAATATCTAGAGGACAAAGTAATGGCTGTTGTCCATCACAGATGCCATGTAGAACAGACTTCCAATCCTTATCAGATAACTTTCTTTTAAAACCAAATTTCATCCAGGAAGCAGAACTTCCCTGTGCTTTCAGTCGCCTGCTGCTTTCCTTGTGCCAAGGGTATGTGTTGCAGATATTTCTGAGCCTCAGAATATCTAAAATGAATATGTCTTTAACCTTCTATACTAATCATGGTTCCAACTGGTGATGATGGTGATGAAATTATTGTATAAAGCAAAGTGGTGCTCTTACTATTATTTTACAGTTAGCATTGTCATTTTTTGTGTCGCTAGCAATTTTCTCTCCTTGACCCTGCTCTAGCTATGTTTCACATAGAACATCTTTGAAAAATTGCTGCATTACTTGCACGTTTCTGTTGGTTTTTTTGTTTTGCACTTTGAAGCTCTGAATGAACCCAGACAAGAAACCAAAATTGTTAAATACCGTAGGGTGAAGGATTCTAAAGATGTAATAATTTGCCTGGGGAATGGGGACAAGTCAAGTTCAAGGTTATTTCTCAGTAAATGCTTCAGAGTAGGAGGAAAATGAATTGCAGAAGCTAGAGGTAGTACCACAATGTCGTAAAGGACAGAAGGGAATGTAGCTGGGTCACTGTCAAACTCGCCGCTTCTTTCAATCCAACTGATACTGGTTTATTTTCAAGTTGCTATTTTGCTGCTCTTAGTACTGAGATAGATGGAACTTGCAAATAGATGAGATGCGCTGAAACATACCAGCTTCACATCACGGGGAAAACATGAACATTATTTAATACCTGATTATAATTTATGCACGTAGACCTGTAAGGTCTTATATTGCTAACAGGAGATTTGTATTCGGCTTCCTCTCTGCACCTTAGGGCAAAATAAACCCATGTGCTGGTACAGGCTGGGAGCTGACCAGCTGAAACCAGCCTTGCTCCAAAGGAGCTGAGGTTTAAACCAGGGCAAACAGTGTGCTCTCATCACAGATGCCACAAATCATCTATATGTGATATCTGGATGGTGGCAAAAAGGTTCAGGAAAGTGGTTACAACCCTCACTGTGGTGATGGTCTTCCATCCCAGAGCTTGAGTCTTGATTTGAGACCTAATCCTCCTTGTTGTATGTTACAAGTGAGGCGTCCTCTTTTTGCAAGTGTATTTTAGAGACCTTTATTTAGGAATTTTCACCTTTATGTAGATAACAAAATCCAAAGATTGTTAGGCTTTAAAATAAAAGTACATTGTCATAGCAATAAGTTTCTCCAGATCACACGGAAGCCTCATGCAGCACTTCCCTCCATCTCACGTTTATTTTTCTGGACTTTCTTTGACATTCATAGCTGACTTGTGGTGCTGGAAGTGCTTGATTTTAATGGTAGGATTCTTACCATCTATCATTGGAGGGAGCTGATACTCAGTATTCCTGTATGAGACTTTTAAATTCGATTTGTACCTCAGTAAATATCTGTATCCTTCATTTAATAGCAAGCATAAATCTACCAATAATAATGAGCGGTATGTATTAAAGTACTGATTGATGCATGCACTGAAATCACTGCCAGGTGATATTTGCTGAGTATGGTCCTCTTGACCAATAGGATATTTGGACCACTGAGAGCTGGACACCTGAGTCCCATTTTGAACCCATCATATCTTGTTTCCTTATGGAAGCTGAGTTCCTTTTTGAAATACTTTCCACTGGAGGCTTGCCGTACATCACAAAATTACGCTAGAGTAAATACAGATGGAATATCAAGCTGCTTCATTAAAACCACTGTGATTTGTGTGAGGAGCTCCAATCCATTCAAACTTGACTTGTTAGTTTAGATTCCCTTACTGAGATATAGGTCAGATTTAAATTAATAAGCGGTGACTGCAAAATCTTAATTAAAATGATACAGTTTTGTGAGTAGACAAGTGCTCTTTAATTCATATTGGGGTGGGAATATCTTCTTTCTATTGGTAAAAAAACTGCTTGTAAAAGTATCAGACCAAATTAATTCCTGTGGTTAATATTAATGACTTAATTAAATTACCAAAAATTATAAATCTAACCCTTTAGTCACAACTACCTTCAATTATTGAGGGAAAATTACTTTTTTGAGCTGTGTGAGTTGTTTCCTGTTTTCCCATTGAGTAGCAAAAAGCTTAATAGTAATTTAAGAGTCCCTCCCGTTGTTAAACGATTCCCTTTATGCGGGGCTTGGTTCTACACTGCTCTGCAGTTTTCGTGAGGCACTTGCAGGGCGGATGTAAAGTGCCTCTGAATTACCTTTTTAAGTTTGCAGTGCCTTTTTTTTTTTCCCTACCCATTTGCCATTCACACAGCACCGGCATAAAGCCTGAACTAGTGTGCTGACAGCATGGGATGAGGTCCCCGGGCAGCCTGCTCTCCTCACACTAGAAGCCCGGGAAGTGGTGGGGAAGGTGTTAATGCCACAGCAGCGGGGAGGATCGCTTTGGCCTGCTTTGCCTAGGTGTACCGGTCTGGTTATACAGCGTGCTGAGGGCAGCAGGTAACAGCACTGCAGGTCGGGGGTTTGCTTATACTCTTCTAGAATTCGAGTTCACACAAGTTCCTGAGTCACCTTCAGAGGTGCTGTACTGAATATAAAAATTACTGCTGATCTCCATACAGTTCTCCAGCAGGCAGAGGCAATAAAGCTCAGGTCGCTATTCCTCCCCCACCCACCTGCCCCACTTCCCCTCCCCCCCCCTTTTTCTCCTTTGTCCTTTGCAGAGCTGCTTACAAGTACATCTGGGAAATAATATGATGTCTGGTCCAAGAGTATATTGTGGAATCCACTTTTTATCCCAAGAAGGCTTTTTTATTTCTTTGCAATAACTTCCGTGGTAGGCACAGTCTAGATTCATAATGGACACGCAGAGGGAAGCGGATTGTGAGAGCCCCTGGCATGACTTCTGCTATTCTTTTGTCTCTTCCTCTCACCCTAAATAAGTACAAACAACATGTAGACAAGACAAAACCTCAGCAGTGAACAAAAGCTGCCTCATGTTATCCATCAGTATTATTTAAGTAGGACATGCTGGGCTGTTCATGATACACTCGTACTGTAAGTGATAAGCTATAACGTATGGTATTCATTTACTTCTCCATTTCAACAGTAATACAGCAAAGACGATAAATTTTCCTGTTTGTTCTCTGACCTACTGTTCTTGGGTTAAGCAGCATGTTTTGTCTACATTTGTCAGTTGTTACAAGCTCCAGGCTGTGGTGGACTGGGGTATTGATGAACCCTGGAAAATGGAGCCTTGAATAATGTATAAAGCATTAAACATGCAACCATTTCACTGGGAAAAAAAGGGGGGAAAGTGTATTATATGTTTTCTCTGTTGTAGCTCCTTCATTTACAAAACATATTTGTCAAGTCTTTTGCTAAGAATAATGCCGGGATGCAGTTTCCCATCATTCTTGTTAATGGGACTGTCTTAGTGTTACAGTAAACAACCATAAGTCTTGTGTCTCAGCCATTGTGCGGCACGCTTGGTTTTTTTCAGCTTCCAATTAAGGGTATTTTAAATTTGCCGTCTAGAGTCGCAGGAAGGGTTGTGCAATTTCTGGTCTTGCATGAGGAGAGGGGCACTGAGAAAGGAGGTGTTTAAAAGGCAGCAGTGTACTCGTAGGGTTACTGTGTGACTGAAGGACGTGTCGTCGGGTTCTTTAAGAGTTCAAAACTTACTCCTACCCACTACAGCGATTTATTACTAAAAAAGCAATACTGATTCATGCATTTTGCTGAATGAATTTACTTGATAAGCCACAAATATATATTTATATTAGCAAATGGAACTTTCTATCATGTTTGTGAGACTAGAGTCCAGGACTTCAGTGGCTGTGAATCAATGCAGCTGTATTAGCTCCAGTGGAATGGTGCTGATTTATATCAGCTGCAGCTCTGGTTTGTTAAATTCTTCCTCTTTTGGAAGCATGTATCAAAGCAGTAAAAATTGCTGGGTTCGATTTACCCCCTATTTGACATGTCACAGAATTCACCATTGCACTGGGAAGCTTCGGTAAACAGGTGAAGAGATTATTGACATGAAGTTGGAATTGCCCTTTTATCGCGGCCGAGGATGAGAGACTTTGCTGAACTCCATGGAGGGCAGTCACGGCGCCTCCATTTGTCCTGTATTTTCTGTGAGTTTTCCAATGTTAAGCATTTCATGATTTAATATGGTTACCTCTATAAACCAAGAATACTGTCTTCTCTTGCCACACGTAGTGTCTGCACATAAATTCCGTACAGAGAGATCTGGATGCTCTGAGATGAGAATATGGCCCATCAATTTCCCTGAGCCTGACACTAGTGAAAGCCTAAAGCACTGTGCAGCGGTGAAGAGGCCATGTGTGCACAGACACATAGCTGCAAGAATCCCATGAAATTTGACGCAATCACACAGCTAAATCCCTGCACGTTGTATTAAATACTTGCCCCTGTGTTTGTCTCTCCAGCAAATTATTTGTCAACAGAGAAGTAGAAATGTTTATGACAGAAGGAGAGGAATGTGTATGTAATTGAAAGCAGAAATATAGAATGTATATGATGTGAATCCTCCTTTCCTGGAGGTCTTCGCTGTCCTACAGATGCGATGAGTAAACAGCCGCTAGAACAGACTATCTGCTTCACATAGACAGCTGGTAGGACTGGTATACAAATTATTTTGTCAGAGTTGTTCATCAAGAAAACAGAAGGAGTTATTAAAATGTTTATACAATAAATTGATATGTACCATGTATTACTGGTGAATGATTTCAGTTAAGCAGGATCAATATGATTGCTCCTAAAGGTGAATATGATGGCTTTGGAGTGAGATCTTACTATGTTTTCAGGATTTTTAAAATTTATTTTCTAAAGCTGAGAAGTTTTCTTTCTGTTGCTGTGATGAGCACGTAGCTTTGTGATTGTCCTGCTGGGGAACAGCCTCGCTGGCAACCTCAGAAAGCTGGCATTGTTTATAAGCATTTGAAGAGATGAGCTCTCTGGTTTTTGATGCATGTAGGCTCTTCCTTTTAGATGTAGTTCTCTGAGGCGTCCTTCTCCTCCACATACGCACTGGGGGGGATTTCATTGTCCCTAGGAGGTGTGCGGGTTTATGGTACTTGAGCATGTGGGTGTCTATGGAAGGCTGATGTTTAACCCTATGGCTTCATTACAGGCTCCATCACACCTAGTCTCTCAGGATATTGTCTGTCTGTGATTTTGAATGTCTGGCATTACTTTCAGATTTTGATTTACTGACTATGTTCTTAACGTGAACCTTGCTAGTTTAATTCTCATCAGTGCTGCTGTCTGCAATTCATCTTCTGAAGAAAATTATGGATCCACTGAAAAGCAGGAGGAGATATATAATTCAGGAAGTTTTCAAGATTCGTTTTCAGGAAGATGAAGTACCAGCCACATTATGTGCTGAGTAGGATTCTTTGAACAGTAACAATGCCACCTGCAGCACTAAACACGTATTATGAATAAATGTTTTATTGCAAGCAAGCCGGGAAAAGAAATGGTCAATCACTATTGCCGTGTCTTTCCCAGCAGAATAAAGATTCTTCTTTTGTAGCTGTAATGACTTCTGCAAACAAGTAAACACGAATAGAGAACTGGATTCGAGTTCTGTGACTCTCACACACTTAAAGGTAGCACAACCCGTGCAATCCTAGAAGAGCTAAATAGAAATTTCCTAACTGCGGTGCTGGAGAAGAGTGGAAAGCACGTCTGCACTGCTGGAAACGCTGCCGGATGCATGGTTAAAGCGGTACGTTCTCCAGAGGGAATATATGACGGTACCAGTAGGTGCTGCTACTGACTATCAACAACACTGGAATAACGTGTTCTGCTCTCCATCCTACAATGTAATTAAATTAACAGTGGCCCAGTTTTACATCACTGATATTGTGCAGTAAAATGGAATATGATGGAAAAAGTGCTGAGCATTTTATTTCAAGCAAGAAGCTATGGCTAAGTGACAACACTGGCTGGAGAAATAAGAACAGGCTGAATTCTGGGATTGTTTTATGCATTAGGTTATTGAAACTATTCTCAGGGGAACCTGAAGAAGAGTTTGACCTAGGGTACAACACTTTGAAAACCCAATATTTATACAACTTTCCTGCCACTTTCTGTTACGCCACCAGTTTCAAGACACTGTATTCATGTAAATCAGGAGTGGAAAAGCAACTGGTTCCTGAAGAACAGGGGTCCTGATCCTGCCTCTCTGAAGTCAACAGGAACATTGCCAGTTTAATCCTCAGAGGATCAAGCTGAATAAAAGCTCAGAGTAGTGTATGGTATGGCTTGTGTAAAAAGTTACCTTTTTTTTTATCATGGGATAAAATGAAAAGCTAAGAAGTTCACATTAAAACATCTAAAATTCTGTTCTTTTCAACAACTGCCTTCTAAAACCAATTGGCTTTCCAGATCCTTGACCTGCTTGAATAAATTTTAATGGGTAAGATACCTAATAATCTTTTTCTTTCCCTTCACGAATTATCTGGGAACCCTTTAAGAGGCTTTCAAATGATGTCCTGGATAAGAATTATTTTGCTGCTCTGCTTTTTCTGACCTGTGGCTTCTCTGTAGGTTGTGTGTGAAATCTCAGTGGAATACTGAGTGGAGCTTGGAAGGGCTTGGGGAGCAGGAACAAAATGCTCTCTGTAGAGGAGAGTCTTGGCCAAAGAGCCACGCTTCTGAAATTCAGAAGTATAAGCTAAAGGTGCTTGTATTGAATTTATTATTAAATTACTAAATGCTTTGGGGTGGGTTTCTTGCACCTTTATGCTTTAGGATAAACTCCTGAGTTTCGTGAATTTTGGACTTCGTCACTGAAATACAGACGACTCTTGCTCATTTTTCCCTTCCCATTCTCATCATTCTTCTTTTTACATGTATTTTCTTTCTTTCTCCATGTGAATGTGTCCTTTGGAGTTACTGTAACTGTATATGGCCTCCAAAAAAATTATTTGTGAACTTCTTTTAGGGGCTGGTATTTCTTTCATTTCGTAATTTTGCTTCAGGTAGGATTTTTGTCTTAGAATTTTTTATTGAACATTATCAGTTCCATTCTTTTATATTGTATGCTGATGCTGTGGACAAGTGTATTAGAAAAGTGTTATGTGGTTGGGATATGTATTCCCTTGGACTGGGATATGTATTCACAGTGGAGGGACATGGAGGTTTTTCCTTTCGCAAGTGAAGCTGTGCCATGATTTAAAAAAATTTGCTAAGTGTCTTCAGAATCTGTTAGAATTATCAACTACCTGTAAAAATAGTTGGAAAGATAAATGGAAAGTGACTGAACCAAACAATAACTATAAATACACAAGAATTCATGTATTAATGTAGATGAAAACATTTATTTTCATCAACCTTCCAAAATTTCTCTGGGAGATTTGCCTTTCCTTTCATATTTGTAAAATAAATCACACCAGGACAAAAATTATGACTTTTGGAAAAGCTAATGCTTGGTTTGTATATAACAATAAACTGAAAAAAAATTGATCTCCCATTGTCTTAATACAGTCATGATTTCATGATTTGTTACGTCATTCACTTGCAATGGTATAAAAATATATTGATCTCAGGAGTAACTCGTCCTTAATTGGGCACCTCCCTCAAAATTTCTTATTTCTTCTTAGAAAACAAAATGTTCAAAGCCGCTAGATGAAAATGAACTTTTAGAAACAAAGCAGAATCCATTTGTCAGGATAATAACAATTATCTGTAACAATTCTTTCTGCCTCCTCTCGTTCCCCCTACCCACATTAATTATAATGCTCTAACAGAACAGAGCTTGAGTCCCTGTTTTATTAAGGTTGTTTCACTCTATTATTGATTAAGCTTATTTCCCATGATAAATAACCTTCCTGTCAAAAAATGATTTATGAAGGCCAGTGGTCTCTCTTTTTCCAGTTTGCTTTTCCTGTGGTTACATATTACATATTATCTCCTGCTGACTGGTTTGGGCAGTCTTTGAATCTACAATTCCTGGTCCTTATTAAGAGAACTGAATTTCAGCGCTGTAAAAAGGCCTGCAGATTTATCAGGTGAATCATCTGATTTTAAGACAGAAACAGAAGTATCTTTCTAATGTGAGTATATAGTCCTGTGACAGGACTTCAAGTCTTCCAAGTGTTACTGAAGTAAGGTCATCCTGCACTGCACTTGCGAAGGCCAGCTCCTGGGAAGCAGCATACTTCATTAACGTTTCTCTATGCCTTCCAGAATATAACAGCTACTGACCACAAAGACAGAAAATAAAAATTCTGCAACCACAGTTGTACACTTCTGGAGTCCTAGTAGTCCAGTTTGGATGGCAGTCTTTCTTCTTCCAGCCTATGTTTCTCTACATGTATATAGAAAATGCAAAAGAGCTTCTTAGAAGACGACAGTTCTGTTTCATGCAGCTCTTGAAATGGACTCAGTGTGTTTTTTGTTCTGATGTGATTTGCCCTGTTACGTCTATACACCTTTTCTCCTCTGACTTAAGATAAAATGTGAGGTCTTGCGAGTTCTTGTTACTAAGTGGAAACACTGAAGAAGCAGCAGGGTGCATCTAACCTGTTTACTGAGGAAAACTGCTCGGAGGTTTATGTCTGGACTGTATCAAGAGCTGAGGACCTTTCCAGGCAGTGTTTTGTCCAAAAGCTGTTGTGTACCTTTCATTCTTATTCTCAGAACAAAGTTTGCATCTGTGTCTAGGCTTCCACCGCTGCTTTTTTAAATTGCAGTTCCAAGTATCCAGTCCTCTATTTTAAATACGTGTTTCAGGACAAATTGCTCAAATCCAAGGGGAATGTGGCTTGTCTTCTGGGTTGCGGGATGGTGACTGTCCTTTGTTCTGTGCCTGGAACTGCAGTGTTCTGATCCACATGTGGCTTTTCTCTGCAATAGCATAATACAAATGAGCAGTCTTTAAAAAATTCTTGTATAAAGGAATGTCACTGCTTTTCAAAAATCCTGAAGGAGGCTGACTGCACAACCCCAGCTTTAGTAACATTTTCACATAATTCACATAATTCATATCACAGCTCTGTATAGATAGATAGTGCATTAGACAGACCTAAAAAAAAGATTGCTCTTACATACCCTTGAACAGTCTTATGAAAATCCTAGTGCTTGTAAGTGAAAAAGCATAAAGCAAACCCTAATATTATCATTGCTTTAATTCTCAGTCTTTGTTCCTTCCAGTCAAGGCTCTTCATCGAAACAAATGGTAACTACATGATCAGGATATTTTCGTTTCTGAGACAGTAGCAGAATTAGAGTCCTGAAAAGATAGCAGGCTGACATTTGATGTTTTTAATACCTATAAGCCAGCTTCAAAGAGAATGAGGCAATGTCACAAACCTAACAATTCAGCGGAGACGAATACTTTTTACCTGTAGTAGCTCTGTCCTCAGAATTAATTTCGATAAGAAGCATTCTACAGATGTGGTGTTTTCCCCTATATCCTGCTTACCTTGCAAAAGAAAAAAAATTACGGCCATTTTTCTTGTCTACTGTTGTGGGGCCATAATATTTCAACCCTCACAAATTTTGAAAGGACCACTTGATCCTGTGACAAGTGATAAAATCAAAGGGGCCAGTAAAGGACAACGCTTTCTTCCTTTCTCTTAGAGTGGTTTCTCCTAACATGATACTCACTGCTTGTGGACAGCAGCTCCCTGGACTTCTGACATCAGAGGTTATCCTTGGTGTCAAAGACGTTTCTGTTCTCACATTTTCTGCTGTAACTGAACTCCCCAGATCTTGTCACTGTATTATCCCTCTTTGGGAGATGGGGAGCTGAGGTACAGAGAGCCCAACGTTACAGGCAGACTTCAGAAAAGAGTGAGTAGGTGCTGAGTCTCAGGCTCTGATCCTGCTCTCTAACACAGCCTGACTGGTGGGATCTTTGTTGGCTAAGTTGGAGAATGTCCCATAACAACTCGGTGATGGATGCTGAGATTAAGAGTTCAGCATCAGCCTCCTCAATAGTAATTTTCTGGGTAACTGAATTTTGTTACATATTAAATTAATTCATGAACAGCTACTCAAAACTCAAAATTTCTCAGAATGCTCTCTACAATAATTAACAACCATTAAATCCAAATATAGACCTTTCACTCTCTGAAATAAAAATAAAGGGTCTTACTGTGCCCTGAGCTGCTGCGTGGCTGATCATTACAGAATACTCTGCAGAAAGGACCTGGGTTGTAAAGATGCACTCGTAACCTATTTGAATTAGGTAATAGTGGAATGTTTATTAAGTAGCTGAATCAAAGAGAACAAGTTGTAGTTCAATATAATAGGCCAATGAAGTTTAAAAAAATCAGTATGTGGAACACATTTAATTTTATCTCCTTGTTCAGATTTAACTACTAAAAAAGTTATTTTGCTTGAGCTCATTTATTCCTTTTAAGCCTTTCTGGTCTAGGTTCCTTTGAATCTATTTAGAAAGTTGCAAGGAAACTTGCAACTGGTCACTGGTCTGGAGGGAGATGTGAATTAAACACTGAACTGCAAGATTAAAAGGACTGACTGTGTAATGTGCTTTATGGACTCAAAGCCCAGCGGAAGAGAAGACTGTGTATCTTTAAACCATCTGGTCTCACTCCTGATTTGCAAAGTGCTCTGGGGATGGGGAAGGCCTCAGGCACTGTCTTGGATGTTCATTATGTTCTGTTCCAGGGACGTTGACTTTCTCTGGTGATCCTGGGCACCGTGCTTTACCTCTGGAGCTGCTATCAGCATCCTGCCTGCCTTGAAACTTGTGCGCTGGGTGCTCTGACTGTGCATCTTTTTGGGAAATCTGTTCTCACTCCATCCGGATCTTCACTGGCTGTATTCATTGCCCATGTGTTATAAATCATCACTTGACAGCAACAGCGTTTATGCTTCTAAGCATTCAGAATTCACCATTCTTGAAATAACCCACTGTCCTTGAAATCCTGGGGACTGATAGGTCCTTTTTGTTTGTTTCTGAGAAGCATAGCTAGAGTTTCAAAGAGAAACAGAGGAATTGAATTACTTCTAAACTTTCAATTTGAGGTGAAACCTCCAATGATGGTATTTATAGTCACACTCTTTGTCTCTCGCACTAAGGCAGTCCATCTGGTGGGTCTTCTAGAATTTCAACTCTTACGAGTTTCTTGGTTTCCTGGGATTTGTGTTTTCCTAAATGCTGTCAACAGCACAGAGCCAAAAATCCATCTCATGCCTGGCATCCACTGCCTTGCCAAAGCAGAGATAAGAAAAGGACACTTGTGGTTTTATCTTCCAAAATTAATTTTACTTTTAAACCATGTTTAGATAAATCTTTTTCTATTGTACTATATTTCAGTGATATCTGCCATAAATATATCTTTTTTTGTTTTAGTAGGAGTCGTAACATCTGAGAGAGAAGCTTGACATTCCAGAGGCAGTGAATTGTTCTGATTTCCAGAAATAACCACGCTAGGAAGTGATGCTCTGATTAGTTGGAGTGTCTGGCACTAGGGGTTCAGCCGTGGCCAAGGAGGAATCAAGATGCTCTTCAGGGATGTTGGAGATGCAGAGCGTGTACATATTCCACACTTTTTGCAGTAAATGTATTGAATCTTGTGTTCAAAAAGGATGGCTGGTTCTTTTAAAAATAAATGGGAAGGTGTTGCCCAGGGTATCATGTGTTCTGGCCCATCACATGCAATATACAATGATTACTCTTGTTGTGCTTAATAAGTCAGGTTTGCTTTGTTTTTTTTTTTTTATCTGAGACTGATTTCATGTTCTCGGCATATATCCAGAACCTTCTAAAATCTGATAGTCTAAAAAGAAATCCTGAATCAAGACAATTGTGAACATAACTTGCAAAATGGTTATCACTGAGTGGTCTCTTGAAAATTATGACTGTGCCCATGAAAGAGCTTGAGCCTTTTGAAACCTGTAATTTTAGAACCTACAGAAAACTTTCCTCCCTGTCCTCCTGCAGCGCTGGGGGAATCACAGGAGCAAGCGTAGCATGTAGATGAGTAAGAGGTAAACTGCAATAGGACTGATTTTGTGCAAACCTAAATGGGATAGATTTACCTGAGAATTACACTGTTACACTTTAAAGGTGAAAGTTGCTTTTCTCTGAGTTTGAAAATCGCTCCAAGACCTATTTGCTATGTGGTAAATAATTATCATTCTGCTAGAAAAAGCATCTTACACGCTGTGCTACCAGAAACTGCCACAGAGTCTGGCTTACACACACGGCACGCTATGCAGTGTATGGAAGAATGGTTCTTTACTTATTTTTCCTTTTCAGAATAAGTAAGAAGACAGCTGAGGGGAGAAGTGAAATATCGTTAGCACACAACCACAAACATGTGAATGCAGGAGCAGCAGTTCAGGGAGCAGGATAGTGGTTGGTGACCTTGGATGCTACCACTGATAGACCTTTTGACTGCTACTGAGTTTAGAAGTCTATTACCATCTTGGTTTGTGGTCCATAACTGCAGAAACCATGTTTACCACCTCGTGTAAGAGAGAACGGGTAGAGGAGGAGATGTTGTCTTCAAACTGTTGAGAGGTAATTATAGAATCAATGGAGAGTGAAATGCCTACATTAGAAACCATATAAAAGCACCTAACAACATCCTTTTACTCAGTTTCAGTAAGGTATATTAATATGATTATTATACTACTTGCATTATTTAATCTGTAAGAGTAAGGTTTTAGTAGCGATGAAAAAGCTTTTACCCCTCTTCTGTGTTGACAGTTTTTGCCGTCCTGTTTCTGTCTACCTCCAGACATGACTATCTCTGTGGGATAGTGATGTTATTTTATGTCTGGCCATGCCATTGGTGCGCAGATGTTTTATGAAACAAAGTAGAGCAGTTCATACTTTCCTTATTGATTGTCCCTTTGTCAAAACTTTCAGCAACGGAATCAAGTCATGTCTTCTCAGCTATGTAGGAAAAACTGGATTTCGCTGCCTCACAGATACAGACAAAAATGAGCTGATTTGCCTTCATTGCTGGGTTGTCAGCACAGGATCCTATGGTGAGGAGTAGATTACAGAGATGAGACCGAGACCAGATGAGATCATTGGCTTTTGAGGGGAACAGGTTTGTTGACAGCTGAGAGATATCACAGGGGTTTGATTAGGGAGCTACGAATTTTCCATGAGAGGTCCAGGAGCAAAATCTGAAGAAGCTTTAGGAGAAGAAAGGAAGAGAAGACATGGACTACAAGTGGTAGGTTGTTCCTGGTTGATTTTTGGCAGAGTCAGTGAGCTTGCACCTGAGTAGGTCTGTTTCTTTTCTTCCTCCCCCATCTGCCAGAGCATTAACTCTCCATCTCCTCCTTGGGCCTCGCAGCAGCTCCTCTAACACAGGCACATGTGCACAGCTGGATGCCTTTCTCTGCAGCATCTTCTCCCTTGTCAGCCCATGCTCTCTTTGCTCTGTATATGCTCTCCCCTCACATTCTAGCAAAGCAGTTCTCAGGAGCAGGCTTTATGCACCTTTTTGCTGTTTTGTGAAAGACTGCTGAGCGTGATCCGATGCCTCATCTCATTGATCTCTGCCTTGAGAAGAGGAAAGGGATGCAGGGCTGGGCACAAAGCTGCACAGGGCTACAGGGGGACAGGGCAGAAAGTCTTGCTGCTGCACTGCTCTTTAAAAGGATGCTGTGAGTATTGCTGCAACCAGGGGACCCATCCACCCCAGCTGGCTGTCCCACACATCTGGATGCTGCCTTCAGTTACAGCACTGGGCAGAACGAGCGGGAGAGAGGGGCTGACTCTGTGTAAAGTAGCTACCTGCTTTGCCTCTTGATGTCTAATAACTTCCGGCAATGCATACTTCTGCATGATGAAAAAGAGATTGTCGTCATGAGGTTGAACTAATGCAGTTTCATAGCACCGACACCTCTGTAGCTATCACTACCGGGGAAGCTCTCATCAGCAGTGGCACCCCATATTGCTTAGCGATCTCATAGTTATGAGATTTCAGCCCATTTTTATTTGCTTTTCAGCTGTTTTGATTTACTTTTAGGCAATGTATGAGTTGTATGTCACGTGAATCTCATTAAAGCCTTTAAAGTGCTTTCCGATCACTTGGATAGCAGGTACTAGGGAGATACTAGTCTATGCAGCTATAACTGTTTGTTCTTTTAACTAGCATGCATTTAGCTACTTTTTGAAATTACATAGAAGTTTTATATTTCTTTATATTTTTATAATATATTCCCACTTGTATTTAGAAAAGGAAGTTACAATGTAATTTTTTGTTACATTCTCAATGTGTTTCGAACAGGTTTGCTGACCTTCCTTTAAATTGCCATTGACTCAACAGTGTTTCCCTCAATGTGAGTCTCCTTACCATGTAAACACAAGCAGGGTGAAGGAGAAATTGTGCCTCATTAATTCTGTAGTAAGGTGGTTTGCAGTTTTTAGTGTGTAATTTGATTTAGATTGAAGTGACACTAATATTTTCAATTTGATTGCAACAAGGCGAGTAAGAAGGCTCCATCCATGTTTTAAGTAAAACTTAGATTTATAGGTACTCCTATCCTGGAGCTTAACGCTTCCCTCCCCATTTCCGCTCCAAAGAGTGAAATCTAATTAGCATCAACAATCTGGTTATGGCTAAAGTGTTTCCTTTAACAAAAGTTTTTAGGAAGTGTTCTAAAATTATCAAAAATGGAGGTCAAGCAATGGCTTTATAACACTCCACTGAGCCCTCTGTGTGCCAATATACATTTTTCATCCTTAACTTAAGGTTGTATTAATAAAGCAGAGGTCTGCTGCACATTATGCATCTCCTGATCTCGGCTATTTCACAGGAACAGTAAGCTATGAAACTTCAGAGTGATTTTTTTTCTATAATAATCTGCTTCTGTTCGTACTGATGAGGATCCAGTGCTCCTCTTTCTGACCTTCCATGTTCACCAGCCAATCAAGCCTGAACAGTTTCAGCAGTGTTAAACTTCACAGCTATTTCTGTTACTCTGAGGTCTGTCCCCATTGATTTTTAAAAAGTCAGCGTGCCAGGAATTCATGTCAGATGTCAGCAAGCTTCAGAGTCACCAACGATAACCTGCTGTCTCAGCACATCATAGCAGAGCAGAGCACTCATGTTGTGCTGTTCCTGATTGTCTAGTGAATTGGGAAAACATTGTGCAAAATACAGCAGCTTCACTGGTGGGAAAAATTGCTGAACGGCACCTGCATAGTAAAGCAAGACCATCTGCTTATGTTCCCACCCCCTGCTTCTGCATCTTCGTATATGTCTCACTTTTGTCAGACAGGATCATGCAGCAGTTTCGATGAGAATAAATATGTGTCTGTGTAAGGAGGAGAGAAAAGAGAGAGGGAGAAATCAAGAGCCTGGCCTGTGTTTTCATGCGACATGGCATTTCCCTGTGGAACTGACTTCTACAGGGTATCAGCAAGCGCAGGAATTCACCAGTGCTCAGTAAGCTGATGGGGCTATTTATCAAGAAAATATACACATTTATGATTTTGGGTAGCTTCAAATCCATATACTTTAACCAAAAATGGTTGATGAGATGTGAGCTCTTCCTTTAGAGTATAAATGTTTTTGCTAGGCGGGACGGGAAGAGATATATCCTATTATCCGTGTTTATTCTTATCCTTGGGTGTGTGGCAGTTCGTATAATTTCTTGTATAGCGTATAGCAGTGATTGCTGTCACAGCCTCTATATTAGATCAGATGAGTTTATTCCAGGTTAGTAATTTTTACACATAATACAAGTTCTGTCCTTGGACAGTAAGAACACCTTCTGCATTTTCTTTTTGTTACATGACACCAAAGAAAGTAGCACTGCACTAAAATGGAGCTACTTCTGCTGTTGTGGGAGCAATTGTGCTCTTACTTGCTGGAGGTTTCATAAACCTATTCACTGTAACAGTCTGGTTAAAGTGGAGACAACTTGTATTGATTTTCTTTTCTTCTTCTTCTCCTCCTTTTTTTTTTTATTTCTTGTGCTTTTCCATGTGGAGGACAAAGAGTATCTAACTAAGTATTTTTCCCTTAATCAGGCTGAGAGAAAAGGAGGGTTCCAAGGTCAGTTACAGTGCAAGATGCCTTTTATGACCTCCATCATCCTGTCTAGTTCTTCTGCCTTAAGAGGAGAGGGCCTTTTTTCCATGACACCAATTACAATTCACTCTCTCACACAGGATTTTTCTATTCAGGCTTGTATTTGCTCTCACAGTGAAGTCCCAGATCTCTCCCAGTGTTGTTTTGGCGATGTGAGCTTCTGACCTTTGGGAAGCTATCCTGAACTTCATGAATTCCTTCATCCTTCACTTCACTCATTACAGCTGGTGGTTACTATTTGTCTTATGCTGTGTTAGCAAAACACGGTGCAGATGGGGAATATAGATTTCTTCACTGAGGCTAAATTGGCAAAATATATAATGCAGTATCAATTGCCCTCGGTGCCCCAAATTCCTGCCTTTGTTAACTAGGCTGCAGCAAGTGTTGAAGTTAATCTGCCCACTGGCTGGGGAAAGAATGTCAGAAAAAGTGAAGGTGCCTGTCTCAGGTTTTGTCCAATTTATCCTTTATTTGTTTGGTGTGGTTCCTGACTGCAGCGTTACCTGAGGTGCCTGTGTGCAGTTATCCTCATAAATCCCTCGCCATGTGAGGCAGTACTGTATTCATCCTTTACATCGAAACACTGAAGCATGGTGAAGTTGTGTGATTTGCCAGATTTTCCATGACATCCGCGACAAGGTATGTGAATCCCAACTTTTTGACCAATCCGGTGCTCTAACCTCAGGTTTTTCAAATTTGGGACAGAAATATTCAATTCACTTTGAAAGCAGCTGAAATACTCCAGGACATTCCTGC
>NW_010412260.1:115531-138290 GCF_000710305.1 Buceros rhinoceros silvestris
TTCCTGCTTTGTGTGCTCAGCTGAGCAAAGCACAAAGTTCCTTGAATAGAGCCTCTTCATTTGCTGGGTTGCTGAAGATGGTGGGCTTGATGGCTTCGAGCTGTGGGGACGATAACTTCCGGGTGAGGGTATTGTAGAGAGGAGGTGATGTGTGTGTGTTTTAAAAGCCCGTCTTTATCTCCACAAGTCAGGGCATGTTGAAACATTTGGAGTTTGTATGAATTCTACTTTACGGGGAAAATAATCACACAAAATCTCCCTGAATTTGTGACAAGCAAAGCAGTTCCCACGTCACAGAAACGTGAGGTGTTAGCAGGGATGTTTTGGAGATAGCAAAAAGAGTTCTTGCTTTTTCATACTTTATGTTGTCATCTCCAGCTCTACCTTATTGAGTTACTTTATCCAGTGGTTATACTTTTCTTCCAAATTAATCTTTCAGCTGCCGTCTCTGTATATCTTTGTGTGTCTTTCTGGTAGGACTCAGTTGACAGCATGGTTTGAACTAGTTCAAGGTCGCTTTAGATGGTAAGTTTAATACTTTGGTGCATTTGAAAAAGGCAGTATCCCAGTCTTCTCTGTCTTGTCAAGTCATCTGACATCTCAGCTTAGTTGTGTCAGTAACAATCATCAATGCAGTCTCTCCCCCACCCTTTCTTTATCCATTTAAGAAATTTTACCTCTACAGAGGAAAGGCCGGTTGTACATTGCGGAGGCTGTCTGTATGAATGGAGGCGTTGAGCCCAGTGTGGGCCATGAATGATCAGCTCAATATATCAAACATTCCTTTTTGAGCATATGTTTAAACTAAAGCTCTGACTGCCGTGATCATCCCGCGTGATGTGAGAAAATGAGGTGGGATCAGTTATGTTCTGGGTACCTTGCTTGCTTCCCCGTTTTCACAAATTTGGTGGACAAGTGGTGTTTCACTGTGGTTCAGCTGTTATAACTGTATCCAAAAAGCTGTCCTCCCTCTTTCCCAGAAGCTGGCGTGCCTGTCTGAGGCCACCCTCTTCCTGCCTGAAGCACAGACCCAGAAATACCCACCTCTTAAGAGGAGATCCAGTCCCTATGTGCTCCTGGGCCCCATCCTAAAGACCAGACCCCATTTCTTTCACAAGAGGTCTCTACTGATGGGCAGTTACAGCTTATCTTCCTCTAGCTCTGTCTTGAAGGGTTATCTGCATGTCCTCCGCTAGGTCTCCTTCAAGAGTTACTGCCCCACCTAACCCTGCCAGTCTTCCCACCTGAAGCAGCATGTTAGCCAGTGCCGCTGTGGCGAATCAGGCTGATGGCCCTTGAAGGAGGAGCTTGTGCCAGCGGAGCTGATAGCTGTGAGCACTGGTGCTGAGCTCCTCTCGCACGTGGGCTGTGAATGCTGAGGAAGTGCCTCTAAGGTAAGCAAGTCCTGGTTGTTGCTGTGCTTTGTCATTTACAGAATAGATGAGCCTTTAGACTACAGTCTGGGATGAGAAAAGGGTTTATCTGGTAGTGTAAGTTCTAAAAGGCCTTCAGTGCTACAAGAGCACACGATCAAATGTGTGGTGAGAGGTAGCAGATGGATGCCAGTCAACTGCAGCAGCAAAGGGGAACAGACGTTTCTGATTACTGCGATAAACCGAATCTTGCCTTCGTCGCGCTGTTAATCTAGTACACACCAAAGACGGTTTGCTGTCTGGTTTCAGGAGGTGCACACCAAAGGTGTTTAACTGAGAGTTAGTCATTAGTGCTGCCTCAGGAGCTGGCTTGTTGACCTGATGAAGAATGCAGTGGCCTTAGCTCGCAGGTACAGGTTTGGGTACGGGAACGTATCTGCAAAGCAGAACCTGTCTGTTGCTCAGCTGCCTTTTGGGACAGAGGAGTTTTGCTGTGTCACAGGACAGGTCCGTGGGGCTCGTGACTGAGGATGGAGGTGTGGGTTGTTTATTCCTTTGTGTCCCTGACAAGGCTGTGTGTGTTATCCCAATTCTCAAACGTTGCTCAAAGAGAGACTGAATTTAGAAGGAGAGGGAGGAGGAGGGAAGTGGTGGCAAGGCAGAGACAAATAAAATTAATATGAGGGTAAAAGAAGAAAATATGAGGCCTTCAGAAGAAAAATCAATAGATTTACCTTAGGATGAAAGTGAATTTAGACTCATAATCTTTCACCATGTGCAACATTCTGCAACTAATTCAAGACCCATTTATATTACTGCCATTATGATCAGAGCAAGACAGAATTTAACAGCACATAGCTCTGCTGCTTAGGTCTGCTGGTGGATATCTGTAATATTTACACCTCTCTGGTCTAATTCTGAAGTGAATTTAGGAAATCATAGCTTTCCTCTTTCATTATTTACTGATTTCAGGGATCATAAATAGACTTTTCTTTAAAAGGCTACTGCATTGCAGCAATGTTAATTGTCCAGAGATAACAACGATTAACACGTTCAGAATTAAGTGTGGGATATTAAAGTAAATTCTTCTCTCAGGCCATGTGCTGTTAAGGGGAGTTATATACGGTCATTGAAGGAATAGTCTCCGTTATTTCCAAGTTGCACAGTTAGCTCTGGTTACTGCAGTGGGCTCCGCAACGCGCTGTGTCCTCCGGTGCGGTAAGAAAGGACTGTTGCATTATGTTGGTTATTAAGTATTTATTGTTTCTTTATTCCCTGAGTTTGCAGCCGCAGCAGTAGCTGAATGTTAGTTTTCAAGAGGCTAGCTGCCCCACAGCTCTCACTTAGACAGCTGTGCAAAGTGAGAAAGAATAAAGAAACTTGCTTCAAAGGCATCCCATCCGGGAGCTGCCCGGAATCAAAGGCGTAGCGCCCCAGGAGCTGTGTACCTTGTCCGGGAGCGCGGGGCAGCCAAGGCGGTCGTGAGGCTGCTCTGCTGCTTTGAACGTTTGGTCGCTGAAAGGGACATTGCTTGCGCACAGATTACCGCAGGACGGCACTGCGTGGAGCGGTTAACTACCAGAGCCCGGGCTGGGCCAGCAGTCATCTCCCACCAGGGCTACAGGCCGTGGGTAAATCTTGGGAGCCCTCGGAGTCAGCCCTGCCCCTTCCCACAACCGCTTGCTAAAGGGTTCAGTAAAACTGCTGTGAGCTCCTGCGAGTGCAAGACAGGGTCTCTGTTGCTATTTGTGGAGGGAGTTTCTTCTGCTGCTTGAAAGCTTTAGAACTGGTTTCCTTGCAAAAAAAAAAAAAAAAGCTCCTTACCATCTGGCCATAACCTTGTACAATATGTTACATTTCAAACTGTAAGAAATTTTTTATGATCAGGTTATATTTGTCAACTGCTTGCAGATCTTCAAGTTAAAAATGGATGGTGCAGAATAAAGTTGCTCTGTATATTGTTTTCTAAGCTGAGTGGAAGGAGAAGGGAGGAAAAAAAGACACTTGAAAGTGTTTTAATTGCACAGGGATGTCATTGCCTCTAGCAAGAGTTCTCCTGCTTCTGTCATAAATTTTTCATATTGCCTCGTGAGAGTGAAATCTGGAAACTTTACCCTCTAAGTGAAAGTCGATGAACCTCATACCAGCCTCAGATCCCAGTAGCCTTGCACTCAGGAATATTAATTTAATTAAGATCGCTACAATAAATTCTGTGAGGGAATTCTCTTGGCACCTAAGGTAACTCGTGCAAAGAAGGAGGGTAAAAAATCCAGCAGAGCCAGATCTGACGGAGGGAGATGCAGTAGTACAATGTCCTCGGAATGGTTGTACACTTATCAGAAGTGACAGCTGAGAGACATGTGAGACCTCCTCGAATGGATGATGGGGTTTGGTTGGGAAAAGGCACAAATTACACGTAGTGTAATCATTCTATTTTCACTGCACTGACCCATCTGCAGCCTGGGAAAAAAAAAACCAAACCACAAAACATTTTTTAAAATGGTGTCTCTCCTGGGCAGCAGGAGGCCTTTTCACAGGACAACATGTATTTAGGCTGTTTACCCCAGAACAGCCGCCGAGACCTGCAAGACCCGGGGAACGCTGCTTCACAGTGGCCTCTGCACAAGGAGCTAACGAGCTCCCTTCTCTCAGCAATGGAGAGAGGGGGACAGGGCTAAAGCCAAGGGCCCATCGTCCTCTGAGTCCTCTTAATTTCCTGTGTTACATTAGCGAGGAGGATTAATTGTATCATAGGAGGTGGTTGACCTGATTTTCCCAGGTGTAAGGTGGGAGCTGAGCCGTTGCAGCGGATGGTGCTGCAGCTTTAAAGCCATTCAGCTGAGATCGGCTGAAGCTCCGGGAGGGGTAACAGGCACATGCCATATACTACTTTTTAAATTATTTTTTCTCCTTAAAATGGAAGGTGGGCTACAGAATCAGTGCCACCAAAGACACCAGGATTCCACAAAATTCTGAGGAAAATGATATCCCGAAGTTAAACTGTTTCACATCATTTGCTATAAAAATAAAACGGAGCTCCCTGGGAAGTTCAGTCTGAAATGATAGGATTGATAATTGGGCTTATTATGTGGCTTCTGAAGGCTGAGATTTGCTTAAGCTGCTCTGTTGCAGGGGTTGGGCAGAGTGTGAGTGTCACCACAAAGGGAGGTGTGAGGCTCTGCTTGCCGGCTCTAATTCTAAACCCAGGGCTATATATTGCTTGAGAGTAAAATAATTTTTAATGTAAGTAGTTACTGTTTTATTTTCTCAGAAAATTTAAAATTATTTTTTAATTACAAAATTTTGGTGCTTGATATTTTGAGAACAAGCCGGGAATGAAGTTTTCCTTTGCCCCCCAGGCTTTTCTTTTCTTACATATCTGCTGCGATCTAAAATGAGAAAACCAGCATCCTTTGCTCTGGTGCACCAGCACCCAGCTCAGCACGCTGCTGGAGCTGGGCTGCTCTCCACGGCATCTAGTTTGAACCTTGGCAGGTCCTTTTAGTTCTTTCTAATTTTTTGATAGCTTCCTGTCCTTCAGTAGGGATACTGGTGGTATGATGTACGGTCTGGAACAAGTGAAGATACTGGAGTCAGCCCAGTAATGCTTCCCAGACCCAACTGCCTCCCCTGTGACTCAGCACACGCTTGGCTATAGGAAACGAGAGCACGTGCTCTGAAGAGGGGCAGGCTGCTGAGATAGGCAGCTTTGCTTTCAGGCTGCAGGCCAGCTGTGAGGTGAAAAGGATTATGGAATTTAATAGATAAAGTCTACTTTTTATTTCATAAAATATTCCTTGAACATGACTTGTAATTTATTCATGAGATTTAAAAATTGAGTTGGACAACTAAGCTGACAGAGACCACTCAATGGCTACAAGGCTGCTAAAAACAGAGCAGCAGAAAGTAGAAAATAGCCAGTTGTGTGTCTTTTAAAATTTTTTTTATTTATTTTAAATTAAGTGATCTTGGATATAACGTGATTTTTTTTTTTTTTTTTTTTCCCTTGCTTAGTCGTCTATCTGGCCTTTGCTAAATGGCACAGTTCAGTAAGATGCAAACACTGGTGTTACTGCAGGCATTGTAGAGCCCTTCACTGCAGTATCTGTTCCTCATATCCCTGCAAAAGGCCAACGTAGCCAGATGTGATATTTAGGCTCTGGTTCCTATTAAAAGACAACAAATGCAGTGCTACAGGAAGGCTCCTTTGTTTCAAGGTAACCACTGGCTACTTAAGTCAAGGTTCTTTCCTGGTTTGTAGGTTTTATGAATGAAGATGCTAGGCAGGAGCTACAGAGAGAAAAGACAAAAATAAAGGTTTTCCTGGATAACCTTACAGTCACAGAGTGTCACCAACAAAAGCCAATGGTTGCTGGCCAGTGAAGCGGCTGCTGGGTTCAGAGAAAATTGTCATCTTTTTTCAAAACCCTAAGTTTGTCTCCCACTAGCATTGGCTCAACCCTTCTTATTGTCAGGAATTACGATAACTCATTCTGTTCTTGTTAGTGCTGTAGTAAATTTTGGACAGCTATTTGAACCTGCACGTACGCACACTGCCTTGGGAATGGAACAGGCTGAATGTTCCATCTGTTTAAGCTGTAATCCTACAAAATTCCCATTTAACATGTTTTCTGTGGTACTCAGTTCCGTCCTCTTCTTTTTGTTTGGCGTCCTTAATTCAAGCCATTCATGGGTCTGGTCTATGTTTTTGATTCCTATTTCTTAGCTTCCCAGCAAAAAGGAGGACAGTCAGGTCATTCTCTTAAGGGAATGCATGCGGTGCTATTAAATGAAAAAATAAAGATAAAATGCAGTAAAATAACAGGGAGTTTGAAGCTGTTATGGAAAAATGAAGTGTTAATGTTAGCTTTTAGTGCTTTATTACTGGTATCACAGTATTGCTAATAATGATAGACACTTTTGAAATGAGTAAAGGGGATTATGCATGACCTCAAACATTCAATACTCTGCTTCAAAAGCACATCAAATAGGATAAAATATTAAAAAAAAAAAAGGAAAATCCCCATAGTATTTTTCATCAGGGCAAATGTACTGGTTTATTTGAAAGGTTATTGTGGGGAGCTTTCTGGGCATCCATGAGAATTGTTGCAGTTGGGTATTTCTAAGCAATTATTTCCTGTTGATGGGGTACAGTGCTTTCTCATCCAAAGTGTTTGCTCTGTCCATTCTTTATGGTATTTACTATTATTCTGAGTAATTTAAATGTTCCTGTTCCACTGGTGTTCCTTAGTGCAAGTGAAGAGGCTGGTATCATTCATGTATGATTTTCCAGGAATTTTCTTAGAGGCTTTTCAAGTTCAAAGCTAAAAGCTTGACTTCTGGTCTCTTGAAACTCTTGCTCCTCTCCGTCTTCATTCTAGCTGCTTAAACGCTGCGTTCTGAACAGAAGCTTGTCTTCAACTGCCCTGCGCTGCGCGGGTTTACCAGCTGGTTTATGCAGTACTGATGAGAACAAAGTTACGAGCTGCCTTCTAGTTAGCTTTCATCCTTCCACGCATACACATTTTGGGTATTACCCTGTAATTTGTCTGTAGCACACAGAATCTTCAGTGTAACCACTATGCCTATACATCTCTTCCTTGTATATTTTTAATATAATCTAATAAGATTCTAGGGTTTTTTAATACTTGACAATTTTCTGCCAAAATACATTTCTTCTTATTTTTTACTTTGATCAATTATCTATCTCTTCTTTCTCTTTTTTCCTCCTCCCCTATGAGCTAGTGTCTCATTCCATTTTCATATTTTTAGTTTCTTACCATGCAGCAATATAATATGGAAAATGCTGATGTGATCCTGAGATGGTCATACCGTAGGGATTTATTCTGGTCCCAGGAGCCTGTCTTATTAGTCTTGTTCTCTCGTGGGGGTGTGAGCAGCTTGCTGAATCAGCAGGCTCCAGCACATACAGGTGCTGGGCTTTCTGCTACATGTTTCGATTTTCTGTAAGATTTGGAGCTTGGTTCACTGGAAATGAAAGTCTTACATTTTTTTAATGCAGATTCAGATAGAAGTTTAAGATGTATCTCTTCTAGAAAGATGTCCAGAAATGTATTCACTTGGGCTGAATTTCTGAGTGGACAAACTTGGCCCTATCTTTCTTCGTGCTTTTCTTTGTAACTGTGTTATTTGGATTAGGAAAAGGGGGAAATGTCCTGATTCTGGGCCTTTGGCCAGAGCTGAGCCCAGAAGATGAATTATTTAAGAAACAGCAAGAGGATAGGTTCCAGTGAATGTGGTAGATGATTTTTTTTTATGAGCTATCATACAGAGTTTGAAGAGCTCTGTTGGCGCTATGAGCTGCCTGCCCTGAGGGCACTGCTGGGTCTGAATGGCCCCGGACAGCCTCACTTGGCCCTAACCGCCCTCCACTCTTGCTGCTCCTGACAGAGCTCCTTCTGCGGACAGACCGTGGGCTTGGTTCGCACCGTGTCTGGGGCTGTCAGTGCTCCGCGCTGGCAGCACGGCACCCAGCTCTGCCCTTGGTGGGCAAAGACTAGGGGGCTGCAGCCTGTTGTGGAGGTCATGACTGGCACTGGGGTCCACCTCTGCTCCCAGCTCCCTGACACCCCTCCATGAGCTGAAGTTTGCTTGGAGAAACCTTCTCATAGTAAAATTGCCCCAAGTGCTGAGGCTTTCTCACCTCTGCCGTGAGCAGTATGAATGAACACTGACAAGAAATGACATAAGTGAACTGGGCCCTTCTGGGAGTCGCTCCAGTGCTAGAGCAGCACGTCACAGGATAAGCCAGGAGGATGTCGTGCTATTGTCTCAAGGTCAGCCATGAGCGAGGGCCATACAGCACAGCACTTCACCTTGGACATCTTAGCTCATCGGGAACCCACAAGAGCTGTGGGATATCCCCAACCATATGCTGTGGGGCAGGAGAGCAGCGCGGGTTTTTCCCTTTTTCTGGTGCTTGAAGGTGTGGTGGGGCTGTTAGACGGGGGCCATGGAGGTGCCTACCAGGAGCTGTCAGGGCTCCTCTTTGTCCTGCTGGATGGGGAGATTTCCCTTCACCGGGGGAAAACCTGCCCATTGTGGGGCATGGAAAGCAGGAGGAGATGGTCTCCTCCCACAGATTCCTCCCGCAGCACCGGCACAGGCTGACTCTCCCCTCAGCCATTAAAGTAAATTCAGACATTTAGGCTAACTTCTGGTTTGAAGGTAGAAGGTTTCATAGTTGCATCTTACTGACAGGCAGCCTGTGGCTCTGCTTGCCCCCTCCCACAGCTGTCTCTGCCACGTTGCTCCCCCTCTTCCACAGCCGTGGGTAAAACTCTAACAAAATAGCCAATGTCTTCCTCTCAGGCAGGTCTTTATTCTTCCACTCATGTTACTATCATGTTAGCTATTCCAGCTGCAAGTGTTGTGGTTGACCTTCAGTAAGGCAGCCTGGTCATTTGAATTCATTTCAGGCAGTTTTCTGACAGCAAGCCTTAACCAAAGCTCTTAAGGTTTCGCCTACAAAAGCCCCATGACAGCTTTGCTTGAGGCTTACAGTGGTCAATGTGAGTGGAAGTAGTTTGTAAACTGTAAATGGCCTTATTAGCTTCCTTGCAGTACTGGAATGAAGCCCAGGTCTTTGCTGGGCTAAGTCTCAGGAGCTGAAGCAGGAGCCCTCTTGCACCCCTCATCACAGCAACTCAAACCGCGTGGGAGATGCACGACGCTGCTGAGACTCTCCCGACAAGAGAGTCGCGGAAAATGGGAATATTTGAAAAAGTTGTTAGTTAGTCAGGGTTTCAACCTTGTGGTTGTTTGCTCATCACGGTCGGTGCCGGGCAACGGTTGGTTTTGCTGGCTGGCTGCATTCTGGATATGCTGCCGTGCTTGGCCACTCGAGCTCTGGGTGAGAGAATGCGAAGAGCAGCCGTGCGCTTTGTCCCGCTCTTGGCTGGTGGGCTGCTCGCCTGCTCTTTGGGATGCCAGCTCTGCAGCCACAGCTTTAGCACAGCTTCGTTAGAAGGTCCAGGAGGAAATAAGTAGTGCTGTAAGTACCTTCAGGTGTCAGGTTTTTCCTTCTCGGTATTTAGAGTTTTTTGGTCCCAGGATATTTAGGGAGCACCCTCTGAACTGTTACTATTGGGTTTTCTCCCTTCAGAACCTGTTCCATTGTTCAACTTAGCTTGCAGTTACCCAACTTGTTTTTATTTTTTGCTTTGTAAACTCAGCATTTCCTATTCTCCAGCTACACAGTAGCAACTCCAACATCAAAGGCTTATTTAAACTGCCTTGAAGCCAAATGAGTGGCTTTGGAGGGAGCAGGCTGATCCAGCAGTTCACAACCGATGGGAGGTCAGCTTTAGATCCTTTTGTTTATCGCTCTCTCTGTTTCCTTGGGTTTGTGGGCTCAGCACAAGTTACTGCCGTCTTCTAACAGAGCTCGTGTTCTTCATGGTTTCCTTTCTTTTATCTTAAAATGTTTGTAATACGAGAATAAAGTTGGAAATGAGACATTCCTCTACAGAGGATATTGTGGTCTGAGAAGGTATTTCCAATTTTGCTTTGGAAACTAATTTACTCGTTAATTACATCATGTAGGAAATTAATGGTAGAAATTCTTGGGAAACAGCAGAAGGATTTGCACCATGTAGTTTTATTATATAAACTAATAGGAAAGTTTTCATGGGCAGACATTTTGGTTTAGAAATTAGAACCAGATGAAATATTGAACTTTGGCAGAATTACAAACATAAAAATTTTGTCCGGAAAATTCTCAGGGGAGGAAAAAACTACAGCAGACAACGTGGTCTACATTGCTCATAGCCTCTCAGGCTGGAAGGAAGTCAGAGAAAATTTGGGATGAAGATATCGGTTATGGTGCCTAAGAACCATCCTCATCTTCTTTTGAAATTTAAGTAAGATTTTAATATAACATTTTGTTCTGTTTGTTAGCTTGAACAACTTGATACAGAAATTCCCAGTACGACTGACCAGAAGTGAAAGTCTGGCATATTAAAAGTACATTTCTTTTAGTTCAGTTTCTGGATTTAAACCAAACCTCTAAGCATTCCAAATGCTTGTCTAAACCACACTGAAACCCACGTTATAACGTGGCTGTTCTTAATTAGTCTAGTTGTCAGCCATCTCGGGAACTTGCAACAGTCAGGCTCTCCTAGAAGTAGGAACTTGAGTCATCTCAGCCGTTCTGGGCAGCTGTACTCGCACATGGAGGAGAAATTGAGCAAACCTCGGGGTGTATTCATATGTAGTCAGTGTTTTTATTGTTTTTCTTCTGTACCGGGAGTACCAAAGAGGTTTATACTGCTAGGAATTCTAGGCAGACTATTCTGTTCCATTCTAAGGTGACATGTAGTACGGCTCCACCTACTCGATATGTTTGTAAATAGGCCTAGAATTATTTTGGGGCTGATATGTGACATTTTACAGAAATTTTGAGCAAGTTCATGGAACTGCTTGTGGGCTGTCAAGTGACAGCACTACATTTCACTGTGAGAACCAATGTTTCAGAGTGAGCTACTAACCTTTCAGAAGCGTGTCCAGGGAGACCTGTCAAAGATCTGAATGTCCTTCCTCAACTCCTCTCCATAATTTCCCCTGGTGGGTATTAGTATCAAATCCTCATAAAAAAAACTTTCCCAGCTTGTTCTATGACAAGAGAAATGACCTCTCAGAGAAGTGTTGAAAGTTGTAACTTTTACTACCTTCTAAGCAATTTGGAAACACCTCAGTTCAGATGTTTTATTGACAGTGCAGATATTCTGGATTATGTTTTCAGGAAACTTAATAGCTTTTTATATACCTGAGGAACTTGCTTTCAATGAAAGGCTTCTGTGGGAAAAAAAGTTAAAGCAGTGTTATTGTTGAAATGGGAACTGTGCCTTCCACAGAATCTTTTCTTTCTCTTCCTTGCAGCAGTTCAGAAATCCCGGTAGAAATCCCTGGAGCAGAATGCAGTGTGGCTGACTTCCCTCAGAACAAGCGTGCAGATGATCTGCACAATGCGCTCGTGATCTGTCGTTTCCGAACCATTTCACTTTGCGCGCTTCTAGTTAAACATGTTGCGCCCCTCGACTATGGTTCAGCTCTCTGTCGGGCGGCTGTCTGGAGGCTATGGAAGCCTCACAGGTGCTGCAGAAAGGTGGAACCAAGTACGTGTCAGACACAAACCTCCTGGTTCAAGTAACGTGAGGCATTCACTCACCTGAACGTTCCACATGCAAACTTGAGAAGCCTTTTAAAACTGTAGCTGGATGTGTGATGTGACAGGAGATCTTGTGCTGTTTTATAGCTTAAGCCATAGGGGTAATGTGGGCTCCTGCTCTTTCTTTTTTGTTTTTTTTTACTTAACATGCTGTCATGCAACTGGAGCAAACAACGTTGTGTTAAAGTGCTGCAGGATGAAACGGAAGGTGGGTTAAACTGAACTTTCTGACAGAAAGTGCGCTTAAGAAGTCGTTTTGTCCTCGGCGGAGTGTCACCCCATGGCAGGAGCATTGCCTTTGTGCTCTGCCATCTTCCTCCTGTGCCCAACGATACAACCCAGAGTGTGATCTGTGCACTCTGATCCTAGCTCTGCCATCTGTAATAACAAACCGGAGTCTGCAAACATACTTAATTAACGGGATAAAATATTTACTGTTCAAAATCCAAAGTTATACTCCTTTAATGCTCTAAAAGAAATGCTTTTGTTGTTGTCGTTACTAAGTGGATACGTTGCTTAAGGCACCATGTGCTTAGAGAATTGAGGCTAATGGAGTAATTTCAGTTTTGTAGTGTTTCGCTAGCTGGTAGAATTACTCTGGAAAATGCTTTCATGAGGTAGGCTTTGTGTTTCATGTGCTTCTCTGCCTTTTTTTTAAGAGTTAAAATGCTTCCAGAGCTCCTATACTGTTCATAAAAATGCAACAGAATTAAAAAAAAAAATTTACATTAATTGCAGGAAAACAAATTAGTTGCTAGATACTGGATTAGAGAAACTTCCAGTGGAGGGAGGAAATCCTTGTCAGTGCTCCCTGCGAACAGAAAGAAACTCTGAGTTAATGCAATCAGGATTTTGAGCTGATGCATGTGTGTGACAAAAGCGCGACCTGTATATGTGAATCTTTATTTCTTTATTTTGGGTGACTGATTCTGGAACTGACTCTGAGCTTGTGACATAATTAGTACAATAGTGCAAATCAGCCATTTTTGAAAGAGTGATTTACTCCATATGCAGCTTCTCAGCAAGAGCCCTCATTAATCAAAGAAGGCCACGTACATCAAAGTGTTCCTTGCTTGCTACAACAACATCCATCATACAGCTCGTAAATGTGCTGTGGCAGGGTTTGATAAATATAATGCTTTTGATGTGCTGATAATTCTGTGTATTGGCAGGCTGCTGCCTGGAACTCCCTGGGTGTGCACCAAACTCTACCCCAGCCCGGATCTCTGTTCTAAAGTTGTACCTAGGCTTGCTCCTAACTCTCTCAAAGGCCAGTTATGTCTGGAGTACATTCAAGTGCATTTTCACTCTCTTATGATTCAGTGGGGCCAGTTCTTTTTATCTATTTTTATTAATCCATGTCCCAGATGGTACACATCTCCTTTGTTGATATATTTACATATAGATGCAGCTTTAGCTGCCAAGAGCTTCTGTTTGTTGAGGCACTTGTATTTAACACAGAATATTCATTATTCAGTATGAATGTGCTGTAGACACTTAGTGTGGAACTTGTAAGAGACCTCATGTGATATGAGAAGATAAAGTGGTGAGGGTTGGAGGGGGCATGGTCTTATGGAAAAAAATCATAAATAAGTGTGGTTAGATGAAAGTGAATTTGATGTCAAACGCTCAGCCACGCAGAATGTGATCCTTTCACTGCCCTCCCTACAGTTTGTCTGCTGACAAAGTGACTGACTGAACGCTCATCTCCAGCAAATAACAAATATTATTACATTTGAAGTTTTGTGACGTGCCGGGGAGGAGAACTCAAATTTTTGCTCTGCTTAGTGCAGATTGTGGTGTCGCAGATCTGAATCCATAAAGAATAGCAGGTGTGCTCTGAAGATCAGCGCTGGTGCATTTTCAGTTACATGATTTACTGAATTATAGTTTAATTGATTTGCTGATTGTAGTTTAACGTAAGGACAAATTACAAATCGGGCATTTTCACCCTGTGTTGTAGGTGCAGTATGTAAAGTCCCTGTTTCTTTTGCTTCCAAGCTTGCTTTCCGCTGCTGCTCACATTTTTTCCTAGAGTGGTGTGTGAAAGCACAGCAGGGAAGAGCCTTGGAGAAAAATCTTTGCACTCTAGAAGTAGCAGAACCCCTTAACAGCTGCCACTTCAGCCTGAGGTTTAGAAGAACATCTGCCATCACTTTCTCTTCCATGATATGAGGCATGTTGCGGGGTACAAGCCCAGTGTAAGTGGAGATCCCAAAGTCCTCTCCTCCTACTTTCCAACCTGTTGGGTCATACTTTACCTGCTTGAGCCTGTGGTTGTCCTTAAGCAGGAGCAGATGTAGCCTGTCAGTGCCAGAAGTAATGTGATTTATTTGAGTAGTATCTGAAAAGAAAGGGATGGATGGAGGGGTTGGAGGAGTCTTTCTACATAAGATACCAACTAGCTGCTCCTCTGAGAGGTTTAACAAACTGTTCTTGGCATCTCTGTTTGGGCTAAATTTGTCAGCCTCATGGTCCTAGTGGAACCTGGTGGGGAGGAGTGGAAACGGGATGGACTGATAGGCAACAGGTCTTTGGCCTTTCTGCGTTAGCAGTGGTTCCCAATCCTCAAGCTAGGGCTTCCAGGGGTTACTGCAGCATGATTAACTGGAGGACAGGAGAGAGCTGTCTTGCTCTATGGTTTTATGGTCATGCCATAGAGGAGAAATGTCTTGACCAAAGGCTTTTGCTCACCTTGCTCTTGCATATGTGTTTGGGTCAACAGCATTTGCTAAATGTGATCCTCCTGCGGAAGGAGGAGGGCCACTGAATACTAAGAGGCTTTCCAGTGCATCTCAATTCCAGTGCCAGCTGTGCTGAGCAGCTATGTAGTCCTCCATGGTTACTACCGGTGGGGTGTTCAGTCATCCTCTAAAAGGGACATTTGTTATCTCTGATAGCTTGCAGTAAGAAAATAAGGGAGGACTTCAAGGAGGAGAGCATGTGGTTCATAAACACCCAGAAAATGTTGAGTAGTTTCCTTCTCCTTCGATTAGGATTTTTAAGCAGCAATGGAGGTATCATTTTTGTGTAGCTTATGGCACAGCAATTACTTTCTAGGAAGGTAAAACTTAAAAATGAACAGATCTTTAAAAAAAACACGGTAGAAATTGTAAAGGAGATTTGTCTGGAACATACTCAAATTGTACTCCAGGCAAGCCAGTAAATACACCTTGGTGAAAACAGCGGTATTGATGGAGAAGGAAAATCTAGACTAGTCTGTGGCCTGAAAGCTGCTGGCTGTGCACTTGCTGCATGTTATGCTTGTTATGGTTGGAACGTAACTGGTAAAGCACAAACGCTGATGCTGTGACTCCTGCGTTTTGTTGGTTTGAATATGCATGTGTGATCTGCAAAGTAGGAAAAACTGAGTGCAGTGTGCTGCCTGCATTATTGCTTCTCCATAAACTAGCTCGGTAATTAAGTATTAAGGTATTATTAAAGTAATTAAAATAATCAGAGTGAGGATTCACTGGAGTTGTCTTTGGTTTCTCCCTCTCTTGGTGTGATCGCTGGTGTTCTTGCATGCGAACTTTGATATTGAACTTAACTCTGAAGTAGTTGGGCCTCTGCTGAACAATGTGTTTATATAGATAATTGATTAAAAACATTTATCTTCTACCACTGCATCATGTAAAAGAAATTAGGTGCTATAATTCTGTCCTGTGGGCATAGGGTTACCCAACCTAAATGCTATAGCAAAAGGCAGTGTTGGGTAGAGAAAAGGGATTGTCTTTACAAGATGACTAGTGCCCGGGTGTCCCAGACATGCAAAGAGACCGACGTCTCTGTTTCATGAGAATAGGAAGGAAAACAAATGGAGGCTTTAGCACCTCCTGATCATATAATCATAAATAGAATCAAATGTGCTTTTATCAGCTCTGTCTGAAGGCTGAGATGCTGGGGTTTGTTAATTTTCCTGATGACAACAGGGTAGCTTAAATATCATACAAGAAACCTCTACCTTCCCCTGTTTATTCCATCATCTCCCATACGCTTGTAAATACATTCCTGATTGGCATCCTAGTTTTGAATAAAACCAGGTCCTTTTTGCTTTAGACACAGTATCTGATGCTACAGCTCGGTCTGGTGTCCTTTTGGATTAAGCTGCTGAATGACTTAATTGCCCTAAAGAGAGTAATGGGTACATTAAAATGTACTGTTTTGGAACTGTAACATCTGGAGAAAGAGATCCATTTTAATGGAATAATCTAGTAAAACGATCATAAAGATAAAAATGCTCCAACCTACCATCTCTTCTTTAATACATTCTAAAAGCATAGAAATTTAATCTTACTCTGTCAATCATCCAATTTAGACAAAGCCCAAACTCTAAGATTTTGAAACCCGAGGAGCCACAAGAAGTATAGCCAGGTGAGTTGTTTGGCATTGACAGTGTCTTATCCCAACTAGTCGCTACCTTCTGATCCCAGCGTAACAATCTTCCTAACAGCCTGGAGAGCAAGTGGATTCACTTCGGCAGGGGTCTCGCGTATCTCTATAAATATGCACGTGACGACTAAGCTTTTCAGAAGTGACAGGTGGTATTTTTTCATTATCATGTTTTTGATTGATTGATTAGCAGGGATGGCTGAGTAGCCTTCCCCAGGCACTTCATCCACTTCAGGATGTGCCCTACATCATGAATCCAAGAGTGGAGTCATTCTAACTCGGTTGATGACTTCAGAAAGTCTTGCTTTGCTTGTCCTGCCCTGGTCTGTAACATTGCTGCTAGGCAGTGTGCCATCGTGTCTTCGGGCAGCACGCAAAGGGCGCTTCACAGCGGGGAAAAGTGGCCTTTGCTCTGCTGTGTCGCAGCCTGAGGAGAGGAGAACAACTGTGAGAAGCAGCGGGCTTCTCAGAGGAGCTTGGACGCGGGTGGGATGTGGAGATTACCATCTAACCCTGCTGCTTCTTGTTGTTGTTTTTGTGCCCGTACCTACGCTTACTCCACTCTTAATAAATTATTTTGGTTTTTTCCTTCCCCCCAAGATGTCTCGTTCCGAGTGTGGGGACTCCTGCTGCAGGGGGGAAAGCTGTGGCACCAAAACCTGTGTTTTATTCTCGGTGTGTGTTTAAAAGAGTGATTGAAAATCTCTTCTGTCACTGGTCATGGGGCATTTTGAGTTGCACCACCAAGAGTGCAGCTACACTGGTTTAGTTCCGATTGGGGTGTGCTGATGAAGGAAATTCCCAGTTTTTCCCTTGGTGAGCTTTGCTTTGGAGCACTCATGGAATAGGTGATCTGGATGCCTTACAGATGAATCTTTCCTGGAAGTTGTTCTCCAGGTGCGTGTGTAATGCACTGCAGCCCCCAGGATTAGACTAAAGCTAGTTTTGAGTTTTGCACACACACCCCACACGTACACGCGTGTCTGGGCCTCAGTACTAATGGCTTCATCCATAGATCTGCTCCTGCTGATCCGTACTGCTTGCTGATGTGAAAGAAGCCTAAGCCCATGAGTTGCGAAGCTGTAGGACTGCATTTAATTTGTTCTGTAGCATCTCTTTGAAATTGAGGCAAGGCAAAACTTGGTGGAGGTGAAAACATCCTATAAATTCCTTGTCTATAGTTGAGATAACATGTAACTGAGCAGCAAGAATCCACTATTCACATCTCACTTCAGTCTATTGCAACGTATTTTTTAAAAGTAAGATGATGTTCTAAAATAAAGAGGAAAAATAAATGGTACGAAATGCGTTGGAGGATAACCATCTCATAGAAAATACTGAAATAAAACCTCCTTTGTCCAACTGTAACTGTCGACTCATTTTGTCAAATTGCATTACACTGGCATGAATTTACAGAGCAGGAGACTAAAGTTTATGGCTCATTAGCAGTAACAGTTGTACACCGACACTGTAATCCCTGAAAATGTATTTTTCTCCTTTAGCACTGCATATACTGTGTGGAATGACAATAATTACAGAAACTAATTGAATGAGATAGTTATAACTCTAAAAGTCGTATTACTTATTTCAAAATGTTTTTTCCTGAAAGAAACAATCTTTACAGAGTGAACAGACATAACATCCCTTTAAGTTTATTAAACTCATTAAATTTCCTTAAATATGTTGAAAAGAGTATGCTGTGCATTTAAGAGAGGGTATAGATACATCCAAGTACAACATTCATAAAAATTAAAAACCTTAAAATGAAATTCCAGTGAAGCAGTTTTCCTCAAAATTTGTTGTTCCATAGCTAGTGGAAAACAGGCTTTTTTCAGAATTTAATAGCAGAAGTTTGTTGCAAAATGCAATCTATGGTTGTGTCCTTGTATGGGCACAGGTGATACCCTCACCCAGTGGGACTTCTAATGATTGCATGGTCAAAACAAATCCAATCCTTCATCATTAACGCGGTTATACTTCCACAACAGTTGTCCTTCAAGTGTGCAGTTGCAGGTTTAAGGAAAAACTCCCTGGTTCTGAAAATAAGGGATGTGAATACTCATACGAGAACCTGCATTGCTCCCTTCTCTCCCCAGGTCTTGCAGTAGCCTGTAGGAAACACCTAAAGCAGTGTGGTGGATGTTCCAGTACTGAAGGGTGGAGGGATCAGCTGCAGCACTTAGGGAAGGCTTGGTGCAGTGTGAGGGGTGCGGGGAGCCCTGCTGCTGGGAGGGCAGCCGAGCCCTCCTTAAAATCACAAAGCAACAGCTTCTGAATGTTTCATTTCTCTGTCATTGGAGGAGGCCCTTCCAGCCAAAAGACACAACCCTTTTGATGCCCGAGAGGGGCTGAGGCTTAATGAAGAAGAGGTGAGGACGTGGCGTTTCACAGCTGTGTAAGGAGGGATGTGCAGGAACTGTGGTGTAGGGGAGTTCCTGTGGTGCTGACCGTGGAGCACAGAAGACTGTAGGTGCTGTGAGAAGAGGGCTGTGTAACGGAGCATTGCTCAACGAGTGTGTGGTTGGGTTGGATGGGCCCATCTTTACTCTTCAGCATCTTCAAAAACTTGAGGTTTAAATGGTTTGGCTAGTAAAAGGTGTGGGAGTCCATCAGGTAATCCTAAGCATGCACTAGGTTTGTGGTTTGGTTTTTCTTTTGTTTATTGTTTGTGGGGTTTTTTTAATTGCTGCTTGTTGCTTTTTGTTGTCGTTTTAATAGGCAGCGAAGGGTTGTTTGAGCTGGTAATGATTTCAGCAATTCTAATTTCCAGGATGTTTCCTATATCGTTTGAAGATGCCATGTACAAACTAGGCTCCTGCTAGTTGATGCAATGTGGTTTAACGCAATGGACTCCTGTAAGACAGTGTGGTGCATAACGTGTTCACGTACAGCGCGCTCCTCCTTTTCCCACAGCACACCTCTGAGATGATACCTGACTGTTGCTACAGTGCCCTCCACTTACGTTGGCTTTTTCAAAGGCTTCGGTCTGATCACTATGTACTTACTGCAGGTGCCTTGTCTTCAGTAAACAGGAGCCCACACCCATAAATGATAAATAAAAAATGATCTTTAATCACCTGTTACTGCTTTGCTCCATTTCGTAGGCTGTTTATGTTTAAAGTAATCGTGAACTTCCTCCTGGTGGAGAGTCTTTTAATACAAACTCTTTTACTTGTGAAATTGCTTTCACTGACATTGATGCTGACAATCTTCATCAACATTCATCCAGTGTGTCGTATAAAACAAGGTGATAAATGTACCCTTGCACCCTAGGGTGTTACATGTGCAACCGTTTTTCTCCACCTTGCTTTCTTGTACCAGTCACTGTAACGCTGGACTGCAAAACCTCATTGTAGTATCTTCTGCTCTCCTAAACAAGCTCATTTTTCTCCAGCCTAACCCATCAGAGATGCTGTCAATCACTGAGAAACATGTCACACGCAGATCAGGGTGGCAAAGGGCTACAGTGTTCAGGCTATTCACAGGAAATACTTTAAACCGTTTTGCGTTTAAACCTAGGTTTTTCTATTTATCTTGCCAAATGCTACAATTTTTCTGCTCTGCGTCTTCAACAACAAACTGTAAACAAACCACATGAACAAAACAGATGAACTGTAAACAAACCTAAGAATAAGCCTGTACAATACAGGATAAAAGTCCAAGGCTAAGTAGGTATTTCCTCCTAATAATTTTGAATGTCGTACCTGGATACAGACCATTTCCCTGTCGTATCACAAGTGACTATAATGGAATCTAATAACCATTGGAAATTGTATTAGTCTGCACTCTCCTTGTATCTAAGGGGGATAGAAACCTAAAAGCAAGTGGATGGGTCAAAACAGGGTGACTGGACTCAAACTCATTGGCTACAAGTATTCATTATAAACAAAATCTGTCAAATCTTTTCACTAATAAGGGTGTAGATCTTATTACAGCCTCAGGACAGTAATAACTTATTCTCTGACATATTATGTGAATTTTATGTGCCTACTCTATAAAAAGTGCACAGTTTCCATAGCAATTTTGATACTTCGATGATACATGATGTGACAGCATGTACCATTTTTCCTTCTTCCGTGATAAATTGTCCCCACCACTCACACACTAGATCGCTGCTAGAAATCAGAATTTCATTTTGATGTCACTAAAAGCTAATATCAACAATTAGGCTTAGATGTTTGCTCTGGCAAGAATAACTTCTTTATTATTATTGCACTGCTTCATTACCTAGGTTAGCAATTTTGAAACCATAAATCAAAATGAAAGGAAGAAGTCTAAGAATTGGTTTAGAAAGCATTAGGGATAATCCCAAACTTGCGGGAGGAAAAGGTCCCATATTAATATTGAAAAATTGAGGGTGAGGAGCGGGTCCTTTAAGAGCATCCCTCCATGTTTCTTTGTCTCTGATCAGCATTTACACATACCTAAACAAGGGGAATGAAAGAAAATCATCGAATGGCTCCTTGCCCTGAGGGTATCTCACTACAGATGTGGAAGCACAGGTCTGAGGTTTGCTCCAAACGGCTGTGAAAATCCTCTCTCCTTAGGTCTGGGTATGAAAGGGCTGCCTGACCCCCTCAGTTGGGAACGGAGAGTGGTGGGCACAGAGCTGTCTGTTTTGCCCCTGTGGGTGCACTCAGGTACGGACAGAGCCGGCAGAATGGTTTGTTAGCTCCAGCTGCCGGTTGGGACCATGCGGATGGAGGCAGGGTGCTCTGCTCTAGGACTAGAGCTCGGTTCTTTTCGGCCAAACCATGCACCTGTGTGCAAGGCTCCCGAGCCTGCGTGCCCTGCACTTCCACTCGGCCAAGCCTCTGCGGTGTTGGGCAGCCTGTCTGAAGGGTTAGCGAGCTGGAGCGCTTGAAACCTCAGGTTAGGTTGGTTTGGGTTTTTAAACATGGCCATTTTTAAATAGCGTTGTTGCTCTGAAGCTCACAAAGGCTGAAAGCACAAAGCCACCGTGGGCTCCCTGAGATCCTGGGAAGGTTAATTCAATTCCTCATGCCCCAATTAACTAATTGGAAAATGTGATACTTAGCAATCACTCTTCTTGGAAGGTACTCGAAGTGTTAACTAAGTATCACGTGTTTTTGCTGATTCTATTAATGAATCAAAATATATTTATGAGTAAATAAGTAACAAACATTTTGCTAGTGCTTAGTTAATTTTTTGAAGGGAAAATATAGACTGAGGAGAAATATTAAGGTATGTTGTTAATATAAAGACTTTTTGGCAGAAAAAAACTATTCAAACTACTTCAGCTATTTGTTCTATGCATATAAAAGTGCCACTTCTTGAATTTCAGTCTGGTGCATGTTCTGAGTCACTTGACAGCTCGCTTGAAGTGTATCGCAGTGGGCTCTTGTACCTAGAGCGTGATAACTCGGAGCTGTAGCTGTCTGAGATAGCAGCCTTCTAGGTTTGTAAACCCACAGACAAGAGAACACCGATATAACATTACCCATAAATAAATATGTCTCACTTGAAAATTTATTGCCAAATCATATGTCGTCATCAGGCGCATGTGAGTGAGGTCAGATCCCACTATCTCTTGCAGTAGTTGAAATTAATTGCTAGGGTTATTTTTCTGGGAAAAACTTTTAATAAACTGAGCGGACTGTGGATTGTCAGCCATGCCCGGTGTTGCTTCACTCTGTTTACTGTGTGCAGGAGATGAAGCAGGAAGAGGAAAGACATTCACTGCTAACGAATGTGGTCTTAACCCCTGAGAGGAGAGTTTGTCCTCACACTTCTCTAGTTCTTGTATCTATTTTACTGTTATACTTCCCACTTAGTGTATCAATGCATCAGAATTTTGAGACTCTCCAAGGTTTAAATTTTTTTATCTCTGAGAAATGAACTTCGCTTTGGTCTTTCTTTGTGCGGTGATTTTTGGCTACAGCATTTTTCTATCTGTACCATTTCCAGCAGTATGGAAAGTGAATAGCAAAGAGTTCCGCAGGTGGTGACCGCAAGGGACTTCTGAATCCCAACCAATGAGTAGGGCTGCAGCGAGGGACCGAGGCTGAAATGGGAATCACGTACCTACTGTGTGCAGGGCTGGATTTCTTTTTCCGTAAGGCAGCTTGAAAACGTGTGTTTAGTGCTATCGATGTTAGTCCCCAGTGTTGTTCTGGATGGATCGGTGTTTGTTTGTGATAGATCATATTGAGGGTAAAATATGAGTTTGCATAAAAATCTCGTTGATGTTATTAAATTATACACTGTAGAAGGTACATCAATTTACAGGCGTAATATACTGTCATGTCAGAGAGCTGTATTGGTTTCTGTTAAGTATATTTTCAGTGAGAATTACTCATTCTACATAAATATATGGATTAATTTGTAGAGCACTTGGAAACTTCAGATTTATCTTGATTTTTATGGACCAAAAAATGTTGTTCCATAGTGCATGCCAGTAATATTGGTTTACATTGGTTTTGTGTTAGAAGGAAAAGTTGATCATCTCTCATTTATTGATTTAGCAGTTAATTTAGCAGCTTTTACGAAAGCCTCAAAGTAGCTTATCAGAATGAGATTACATTCTCACACAGATTCCAATTTATGTGAAACAGGAGGAACTTGTCAGCGTTATTATTGCTTTTATTATAGTTGCAAATATAGTCTTGTCATTATTTTTCAGTAGAATAAATGCTTCTAGCAAAACATTTAACATGACCTTGCTATTGCACGATCCTAACTAGCTAAAAGGTACTTTGGGTTTTCAACTACTGCCATTTCAGTTTCCTGGTGACCTAGAGAAAGCTGTTGAGCAGCTCCAGTCTCCACTTTAAAAAAAAAAAAA
>NW_010412260.1:138346-138590 GCF_000710305.1 Buceros rhinoceros silvestris
CCCCCTTCTCCCCTTTAAAAAAAAAAAAAAAAAAAAAATCAATAAAGGGAAAATAGAGCTTTGGAAATAGTGTGTACAATATTTTTGAACATGTCCCTTATTTCCTGTCCAGTTACGTGAATCTTCCTGGAGATAGCGGGGAAGGTTCTAGGTGGCATTAAAACACGCATTAACTGCTTCTCTTTGCTGATAGTGTGGGTTCAAGCGCTTGCTGCTCTTGCAGCCTTTCCGTAAGGGTGGAGGG
>NW_010412260.1:138719-153929 GCF_000710305.1 Buceros rhinoceros silvestris
GAAAGAGCAGTGACAGGGGAAAACAGCTACTGTCCCTGATGCTGACTCTCGTTTACCAACTTGGTAAAGAAGAGCCGGCTCTTTCTCTGGTCTGAGATGCCACTGCCCCTTGAGAGAGGGTCTTGGAGCATCCTGACAGCATAGGAATGAAGGGGAGACAGGTAAAAATAAAACAGGTCTTCTGTTTTATTCTCTGGTGTGACTTCAAACTTCTGTGAACTCACAACCGGCTATTTCAATTGATTCATTTGACTTAGTTTGGGACTTGCTTCATAGCAATATAAATCCTGGGAAAACAGCCTGCCTCTGCTTTCTGTTCCCTTTTTCTGTAATGGATTTTAGTGTTGTTGGGGATAGGGAATGCTGGGACACTGACCCATATTCTCCCTACAACTCAGTCTGTCATCTCTTGGTGACAGAAGCCCTTCACTTTACTGTGTTTGCATTGTTCCCTCTCCCAGCACGTGCACTAACCTGGTGGCAAGTTTGTTCCTCTGCATCTTTTGTACGAGCAGTTGAAAAGAACAATAGAATAGAAGAGAATAGCTTGTGTTACCTGAGGAAAGAAAAATGCCTGGACAGATGATGAAGGCAATTTGGCAGAGCTACCTTGAAGCCTCGGTGAATCCCTGGACTTTGCTTTGCTAGACTGAAGGACCGCCCCAGAATGGTTGGTGTTGGTTTTGACCATCGCTCTCTTTCTGGCAGAAGGGGCTTTGCGGAGGTGCAGCCACCTAACCTGTTCTGACTTTCTGCTCTCTGCTGGGCTGCATCTGCCCCACCCCGCTAATCAGTTTGGCGGTTCTCAGAGCTGTGTAAACCAGATGATTATTTAGCAAAGTTATTAAAGCTTGTTCATTGTTTCATGCAGGCTTAATGACACATTCCACCGTGGTTTATTCTTGTATGTAAAATTCTGGGTTGGCATGATCTTTGGAATTCAGCCAGGCATTTAGGTTAAACTGGAAGTTGCTGAGAAATTTTGAAGAAAAAGTAGTTTAAACGTAAGAAGAATAGTTTGATAGAAGTCAACCCTTTTCCTGCATTCATTAGATTCAGATTTGCTTTAATAATGCAATTTCTATGTTCCAATGGTTAGAAACCCAAGATTTCATTTTGTTTACAGTATGTTTATGGATTACATGCAGTCACTTAATTATCTTGGTAGCTTTCAGTTGTGTCACAATGAATTTTATCTGGAGCTATTGAGAAATGACAGATCAGAAGTCACAGTATTGATCAAATATTTTCAGCAATCAGATTTTTCTCAAGCAAAACTGAAATGTGAAAACTGGAGCGTTTTGCCAGATTGCGTCTCTTTTCAGTAAGTTTTTCTCTGGAGAAAACTCTAAAGATTGCATTCTGTCTCTTTTTGTTATGATTAATTTCATTTTGACTTTTTTGTAAAGTGAAATCAATACAAATACCTTACAAATCATTATAATATCACCGAGTGTGCTGCACATAAACCAAATTATATACATGCAGATCGGGGAACTGAACAGTAAAATCAAGCCCAAACAAATAACTGTAAAGAAACAGCCCGGTAGAGATCTCGCATAAACCACCATGTTTCATTGACAAAGCAATATATTTGGTAGACAAAATAATATGTAACTCTAATGAGGTGTTTAAATTTCAGTCCATGTTTCACCTTGTAGTATTTCTATTTTATGAATGAACAGAACCATTAAATTAAAAATGAAATGAGGTGGTAAATCATTGATTTGGTTGTATGCAAAGTTGTCGTGTGCCTCTGGATTTTTCTGAAAGGAAAGAAAAAGCTTGCAAAGCTGTTCTACAAGAGCTGCCTTGGGCTTGGCTATTTTCCTTTCATTCCTTCTTTAAATTCTGGTCTCTTGGAAATCCACAGCAAAAAATTGGGCACTCTAACTAAGCGTGGCTTAGTTTAATGGTCAGGTAGCTCAAACCACTGGAGCGCTGGTTACCTCATTACCTTGGTAAGGAGTGGCACTTGCTGGTGTTCCAGAAGTCTCTCATATTTCACCAAAGGCTGCACAATGTTCACAATTTCTGGTTAGGCGTTGCATGGTGGAAAAAAGTCTTAATGCCTAGGCTTAACTGGCTATCTACCTATTTCTTCAAATACCCACTGCTGTGCTAAAACTTCGGTTTCAGCACTTGAAAGATGAAGAACCGGATCCTGTTACAGCAGGTGACACCGGCAGGAAAATGCAGCACGCCATTTCTTTGGGCAACAGAAGTTTTCTCCAGGCAAGCTGCCTGAACTCTTCAGTAGTTCTCCTCCAAGCTTCAAATCTGTGTGTCTTGCTGGAATCTGTGTCTTCAAAACATCCCTTAAATCAAACATTGTTAAAGAGCCAAGAAGTTAAACAAAGAAACACCTACTTCTCCTGTGAAAGGTGATGGTTGGCTTTAGCTTGGTCGTGGTCCTAGGTGAAAATCATTGTGAGAAACCTGGGAGTCCTACCAAGACTGTTATTGCACCTGGCTCAGTTCTCGGGCTTCCAGTTTAGCTCAGAGCTGGCCAGTGGCCTCCAGAAGATCACACACAAATCATTCCGTCCAGGTGATCATTCTCTTTCTGTGGTTAGGATAAAGGCACAGCAGCTCTCTACAATTCTAGCCTCTGTGATATTCAGACTTCTTTCTTTAGGGTCAGCAGCCGGAGAAGTGAGGGTGCTTATATGAAATGTGATGGCCCCAAGTCTGCAACTGTCACCTCTAAGTGAAACAGAAACAAATGGTACTGTCTGTCCTTGGGAAGTTTTTGATGGGCTTAAGGCTTAAAAACCAAAACCTCTTTCTGCTATCAAGCCCCAGTAGTACTGGTCTCTCCAAATAACCGCTGATGTTGCAGCTGGGTTAGTACAATGCTACAGCCTGTACTATGTACTAAATGTACTATTTACATTTGAAATAACAACCACCTGATAAACTGGGAGATGCCGAACTTCAAAATTTTTCTTTTTTCCATTAAATCAACTGGACTAATAGAAGATATTACTTCTCCCAAGGCTCTTGAACACTGTGGGTTATTCTGTCACTGATACATGTAGCTATTGGACTTTCATTCTGAAAGTCAGGCGCTCTGAAGTGCAGACACTGTGGGAAACTTGAGCCTGAAACAATAAATCTGTGCTGATAGAGAGTGACCTGTGAGTAAGTCAGGATTGTGTACTTGGTCATAAAATGTATGTTGGATACACAAGACATGACACTTTTGTTCTTTCTTTTTCCTGACTGCATGATCTATGTACTTTGCTGTCGGGCAGAGAACTTCAAATATGCACATGCTAAATGATATATCCTATTCAAATAAATCGCGGCGAGGATTGTGTAATTTACTTGCACTTTGTAACTAAGCAGTCTATGGAGAGCGAATAATTTGCTGAAAGAAATAATAGGTAATTTTGAGTGACAAAGTCAGGAAAGGCTCTTTTGTAAGGCAGTTCGTGAACAGAAAATGACAAAGCCTGTGGCAAACCTTTGCTCTTGTTTAACGCAAAAAATACGTTGGGGGTTCTGAGTTGGTGAACTTACCAAACTGATTTCTGACAGCCGTGTGCCTTTGACATGTACTTCAGAGGCTTAGAAGCCTGGTAACCTCCTGATCAGGAATCACAAAAAGCAGAGACAATGAGGTAGTTATGAATTAACTTCCAAAATTGAGACTGGCTTCCTAGTTTTCAGCATATATTTTCTTTTGTGCATGTACAACCGGTCTTAGCTTTGTATCCCCCCCGCACAGAAATGGCCTGAGGCTCTTCTGGGGAGGTCGTGTGCCTGTGTCCTGTTGCACCCAGCGCTGCCACTGACGTGATGAGGCCTGGATTTGCCAAAAGGGGCTGCTGAGTCACCACTACTTGGTCATTTTTCTGTTGGAGGTCACTTACAGCCTTTTTTTCCCACTGTGTGAAAAATGCTTTGTGAGTCTGTAAAGAGCCTCTGAAATGAATAACAACGAGGTCAAAAGAAATAAAATGAGCTTGTTACGATGATGGCTGTTGAAAATTTATGGGACCTGCTTTGTGCCAGCAAAACCAAACTGAGCTGCCTTCTGCCCATCTGCAAGAAAAATGCCCTTTGTAAAATCAGAACAAAAACCAAACAAAACCAACCAACCAAACTGAAGAAATCTTACATTGTTAAAACACAAAGGTGTGGGAAGTTTCCAGCTGGAACAGCTGTTAGATTCTTCATGCTTCAGTCCTGCTTTTTTCTCAGGCAGTGTTAAAGACCTCTTTCTAATTTGGGTTGACTTTAAGGAAGTCCATGCAAAAATCAAGCAGAATTCATTCACTTGTTGTTGGTTTTGGGGGGGAGGGGGTGGAAGCAGAACTGATTTGCCTTGATTGATAAAATCCTAAACCAGGTATTCTGTGATCACCTGTTCTGTGACAACCCACTTATATCAGGCATTGGAATATTGTGGAAATCGGGGACTTGCTGTGTGAAGAGTCACAGAAACTCTTCCTAGCAGAGCCCCTGTCGTGGATGCACAATGGACGTAGAGGAATAGGAGGGAAAGGGTGATTACAGGGGGAAGCCTGCAGACAAGTGACTGAGGGTCATAGCAGGGATTTGTGCTGGAGCTGGGAGATTGTGCGAACCCAAGTCAGTGTCTTTGTAGGGGGTTACCTCATCTTCTGAAGATGAGGGTTTTTTAGTGAAAAGTATTATTTGCCTGTCAATATGTTTACTCAGTTCCATTAATGTTTGCAATGATAAATAACTGTTACTATAGCATTCTACTATTGCTGAATGTCCGCTTACCACAGTGTCCAGGATCCAAATTATTATGCAAGTACTTTTGTCTCATTTTTCTTTGAAAAATCCCCTAAGGGCAGGGTTGAGGCACAGTGGTGAGAGCAAGGAAACCCAATTCTGCCGTTGCTCATGCCACACCCCTTTGGCAGGTAGACTGCCATATCCACATCCTCTTTCCTGGGATTTCAAATTAAACTAAGAACGGCAATGTGCATTACAAATCTTAAATTCAGTTTGCTTCAGACATTACCAAACAGAAAATCAGTGCCTTGTTTATGCTGATTGGTATTCTAGGTCTGCTTGGGATGGAGATCGTTTCCTTCATGGAGCTGTGCTTCTAACTCATGACCAAAACAATGTTGGTAACACACCAGCGTTTTCTCTGCTGCTGAGGAGTGCTTACACGGTGTCAGTGCCACCCCTGTTTCTCACTTAACCACTTCCCCCAGGTGGGATAGGTGTGGACAAGGAGTCAGCAGGGGACACAACTGGGGACTTGAACTGACAAAAGAGATGTTCCACACCACTAAACGTAATGGCCGGCAATAAACCGGAGGGAAGGGCTTTGGGTAGCTTTGACTGTCAGTCCACAGCACCGTCTTCAGCTTCCTCTGTTTTATTGGTTGGTGTGTTACCAACATGGTTTTGGACACAAATGCAAGATGCAGTTCTAGAAAGAAAACTAACTCCATCCCAAATGGCCCCAGTACAGTTCATGCTCTCAGCTTGTCTTTGCTGAATGTGAAGTGCTGGGGTAATACCCCTGGGTCATGGGAACAAAGAAAGGCGTAGCAGTGAGAAGTGCAGGACCAGCTGGGGAGGTGGGGCAACACAAACAAAACAAAAAGCAAACTGCTACGTATAATCTTTTAAACAAAGTCTCCTAAAACTAGCTTTGTGAGGCATTTGGGGCTTTCTGGGTAGACTACTGGTGTTCTACTTCATAGCCTAAACCCACTCATTTGTTTTCTGAGTCTACCTGCAGAAACGAGTTAGAGGAAAGGAAGGAATTTAGATCTTTGAAACAGTTATTATATACAGACTGGGTCTTTTCTTTTTCATTCTGTTCCATTTGTAATGTGATCAAATTTCTATCTCTCCAGCTGATGAATCCAATTTTATTAGAAACTCTGTTTTTTGAAACCTTTGTCCCTTTCTCTTCACCTTTGACATTCGCTCTTAATATAAATCATTTACACGTTTGACTGTTTACTTCCTTCATTGTCCTTTTTTATCTGTCTGCATTTGGTTCTCTTGCTGAGTCCTAACAGGACCCATTTTTCCCCACAAGGTCTATATCAGTACAGTGCCACCGGTGCAAGACATTCCAGTGATGTATTGCACCTATACATCATCAAAGCAACAGGGTTTTGATAAACAGCTTTCTAATACATCATTAGATCATCACTGATGGCACTTTGATGATGTATTATATTAGTACATCATCAGAGCACTGTCATTCCAGTGATGTGTTTATAAACAGATGGTGCTGTCATGCACGAAAGAAGGGAAAGCAGAAGAGAACATTTCACTCTGTTACAGTACAAAATATGTCCCCACCATTCGTTCAATGAGATTAAAGACAATGACCCTGTGAAGGGATAATTGCCTCGTTAGGTGGGTTGGCTCAGAGTCCGTTGACTTCTCTATCCGGCACGTAGTCAGCAGGTAGATAATCCTCTTTGGCCAGTAGCACACGGAGCCCTTTGAATCGTAGCTTCATGTTCCTTGTCATGAAGTTAGGGTTATATATAATTTTTCATAGTTACGTGTTTGTTTAATTAGAGGGATTTCAACCTGATAGAGACATATTTGGTACAGACATACTAAAACTGTGTTTCTAGCGTAAGCTGTTGTGCTCAGTCAAGTTAGGAGACTCCAGCAGCAGCAGATGCACTTGGCACACCACTGCATGTGTAGGGTTTACTCCAGAAGCTAAAACTTTGTAAAATCACTGCCAGTGCAGAGCTAATTCCTTTCGCTGCATTGTTTGCCTTAAGTGATTATTGTTCTGATTCTTTTATTCCATCATGCCTTGTAAAGTCACATAATAGAAATAATTTTGAGGTAGTGTATTTCATAATTAAAATACATGAGGCAAAGGTTAGGAAAGAGGGAGATGCTTATATTAATTCTACAGTCGGAGAACTGAGCACAGAGAGCATTTTCCCTAAGGTCCCTGTGTCTGTAGTAGGTATGAGGCTCGGAGATGAGAAGATATGCAGACCTTCAGTGTGTGGTTCTAGCGTCTCCACTATAATTTCATGGTGCTGCTTGACACGTGCAGTGAAAGCACTGCACATGTATAGAGGAAGGAAAAAAACAAATCAAAGATGTACTGCAGCTGTACTTCTTAACGCAACAGCCTCTGACCTGGAGAACGCTGAAGCATTTCCAAGGCTTCAGGGTCCCCTTCAAAAATTGTGTCGTTAAACTCAAGAGCTGGTGCAAGCTCCAGTCAAACTGAGCTTGTGCTACACCCCTTACAACCCCTGTTGAGGCAGGGTTTTGGAATGTATTGCCATAGCGCATGTTACCAGTCCTGGAACGGAGCCACGGAGGACATCAGTAACGGCAGTGACACTCTAGGTTGTGTTAGCGAGAGTGTGGCCAGCAGGCCAAGGGGAGTGGTCCTTCCCCTCTGCTAGGCTCTCGGGAGAGGGCATCTGGAGCTGTGTGACTGCCTGAGGGTACTGGACAGGCTCTGACAATCTGGAGCAAGTCCAGCTAAGGAGCTACCAAAGTAATCAGGGAACTGCAGCTCACAACGTACGAGGAGAGGCTGAAAAGCCTTCCTCTTCTGAGGAAGACCTTGAGCTAGTGCAGTGGCTCTTCAGGGACAGCTCAGTGTGCCTAAATATTGTGCAGCTTTCTTCCCTAGAGGTGCCATTTGATGTTGTGTGGGGATTGAAGCAATATGATGTGAAAAGGGGAAAATGGTGTTCCAGCTGTGTTTGGTAGAGGATCTCATACTGTGGAGATTTGCTGGCCAAATAGGAAACGGAAATCTGTGTGTGTATGCAAGTCTCATGAAATTCTCTGGAGCTTGGCATTTGGAGAAGGATAATTTTGTTTATTGGAGGTAATAAAAAATATAGCTTAGCAATCACTGTTTAGCAGTGCTTTGTGCTTAGAGAAGGAACAAAACTGGTGCCAAAACTATTCATGTTGGATTTATGCAGTCATTGAAACTGTAAGTCGTGGGGTGTTCTGTACTTACCTTAGTTTCTAACGTAGGGATGCAAACAACTTCTTTTAGAACCGGTGAGCATTTTCCACTTGAAAGGTCTATCAGGTCAAACTCCAGTGTGTAAGCTACTACACGACTCTTCAAAGAGTGCAGCAGGGTCTGGATTTTTCTCTGCTCTTTCTGTGTAGCATGCTACAGTAACCATGACATTTCTAAGAGAAGACAGGGTCATCTAAGTCATGGTAGCAACCTGATTAGGTGGGTTTAGTCACACAAACATTTTTAGCTCAGTAAGGAGTTGGGAGATGGTTGTCTATAAATCTCCCAAAAGGCAGTTTTAGGAGAATATTGTGACAGTTACTATAACAAAGAGGAATAACATGATGTAGTAGAAACGGATTGCTTTCAGGAGGAGACAGTCTTAATGCTAATAAAAGGATCTCATAGGTCATTCAATCTTTCTTTTTTCCCCAATTATAGATAGTGTGGTTATCTGTTTGAAGATATACTTGTATATTAAAACCAGAATTTGTCAGTCAAAATTGAAATTGCCATCAAATATGAAGAGCCGATTGCAGTTCATTGGTCATCTGCCTCTTGAGGTTACAGTCTGTCTGTTGTAGTCAAAGGCAAACACATAACAAAATGGAAATAACCAGCTTCAAGGAGTGGATGAGTACAGGGGCGTAAAATAGTGCTGGGCCTGCAGTCTAGACAGGCTCACCCCAAGCTGAGGTGTATTTTACACACAAGACTGAAAACGTTAACTAAAGAAAGCATGAGACTGGTGAAGTGGGGAGGGCAGCAGTGCTGGGCTGTTTGAAATGCACAGATTGCTCTGAAGACAATGCTTCAAAACAGCAGAAGGATTTCTGCTAAGTGAAAGGAGATGCTGCGCTCTGGACTAGATCACGTAGATGCAAACATTTCTGTTACTCGGCACGTTTGAACGCGGATTTGTGGTACTGTGTCCAGTTTTGGACCTCCGGTACGAGACGTTGATGAGTTTGATCATGCCCAGAGATGGGCCCAAGAGAGTCAAGGGGCTGGAAGGGAGCAAAGCCAGGGGAAAGAGGCTCCACCGGGAAAAGTTAAAGGTGGCTTTAAATTTCTAGCCGTAGTCTGTCTTTGGAGTTTTCTTGTTGATAAACCAGTCATAACCCACTTCAAAGAACATTCTTTCCAAATGTTACACCGGTAGGATACAATGTTTTTCCCCATTTGAAATGTGAAGCCTTAGCTTTTCAGGCAGTGGGGCTTAAACGAGAAAGGCCAAAATTTTTTGGCACGTGAGCAATAGGGAAATATCTCCAAAATGGATGTCTGAGGTCATGTGTGAAAAGATTGAAACGATATTTCCATTTTAAGTGTGCAGAATAGAAATCTGAGATATTTGGAGTCGTGGTAGGATTTGTCAGCTGCAAGAGGCAAGCCTTATTGAATACCAGTTATGAGTAAAATGAAATAATTTGTTATTCTCAACTTGACTCATTTGGTTTTTATCCAACATAAGATGATTCCACAAGCTCTCAGCAATTACTTTCTATATTGATCCAAGCTAAGAAAATAAACTCCTTTCTGGTCTTTTTGCTTTAAAAGTAAAATGAAAGTGTTGGAGGCCTTAAGTACTTTTTCAGATACAAAATAAGATTTATATCAATGTAGGAATAAAGGAGTAGATCTGAAATGTTGGTCAGCCAACTGTGTGTGTCGAAATTATTAGTGGAAATGGAAATCGTGTAGTTTGTTACTGCAAATGGGACAGACAAAGGGAAATCATGCTTTCTGTCAGAAACGTGAAATGAGATTGATACTGGGTCGTATTCCATTATTTCAAGATGCCGACAGTTTTGACACTCCAATTGCAATTACCAGAGATAGTGGTTCAGCAAATTGAGAAGGAAATTAGGTTTGATCGCATGAGAGAGAGGCACAGAACGCTCCCTCCCCCTTTTTAAAGGTATGCAGATTTGCCAGGAAGCTTTGTCCTCAAGAAGGCTGGGTGGGGGAAGTGTGATTAAAGAAAAAAAAAAAAGAGAAATCATGTATCAGGGAAATCTCAGATGTTCTGGAAATTCCAGCAAGTTTGTCACCTCCCTACAAATATCATCAATAAACACTTTAAATAACATGGCCTGCTCTTCTATGTCATGTCTAATTTCCCTCCAGGGCCAGGCTCAGGGTAGCTCCTTCTCTCTTGCCAACATACTCAGTCAACTCAAGCACCACACAGAATCTGTTCTACTTTAGAAACCATCACCTCGATGAACTGCTTTCCCTCATTGACATAGGGAGGTTTCATAGAGTTCCTACAGCCATCTTTACAGGTATTTGTCAAATTTCTTTTTCAGAAATTTCTTTGGGGGAAGGTGGAAGGATTGTTCCGTGGTTGAATCAAGAACAAATAAAGATGACATATATGGCATATATTGGTGATTTCAAATATTTGGGAATCTAAGTAGGCCTAGTACTTTGCACGAAGTCAGCAGAACTGCTGTGGATAAAAAACCCAGGGATTCTCTTGACATCTTCCACGTAATAACTTAAAAGATATTTTAAGAGTTTTGATAGTGGCATTAGTAAAAATGAAACGTAAAGATAGAATGCGGTGTTTGATGTGGAGAGTGGGAGAAACCCTGAAGCAAAAATCAGAGCCGAAGCACATGCCATGCTCTCCAGGCCAGTTGAGGTAAACACTCATTGCTGTGTATTTAGGGAGGTTGTTTTGTTATGCTCACAAAAATCTACCATGCTGCCAGTTATTCGGTTGTCCAAAAAGATAAAAATACAATATTAGAGACATAAAAGCACATTGTTGCGTAGTTGCATGCGAACTGCTGCGGCTGGGGCTCTGTAACTCCCACCCTTTGCTGCTCAGTTGCTCTACAAGCACATTTTGGCGAGGTATTTTAAAGTCTGAGTTTAATGTTGTCTTTTGAACCGAAGTGGTGAGGATCAGTATCCAATGGACCTAGCTTAGATGTGCTTAGATGTACATGGTTAGCAAACAATTCCCTGACTGTTTATTTCAAGCTGGGATTTTTACGTGGGGCTTGACTTCTTGTCATAAGTGAGCAGGGGATCTAAGTCATGTAGCTCTTTGCAAATCCCCCTGCCTCAGATCGCTGGTGCAGCCCCCAGAAGGTCTCGGGAATGTGGTGAACCTCCCCTGAGCCTCAGGTTTGTAATGGCCAAATTTCATCTCATTTTACTTTTGCCATGCACTATTAATTGCGGCTTTACAAGCACAGCCTTTTCTTAATGTGATACAGGATTTTAAAAGCTTATGCAATTAAATGGGCATACAATGATCAGCAGATACTACAGTTTAAAAGAATAATATTTATTAACTTGTAAAAATTACAGTGATTGCAGTCCAAGTAAATGTTACAGAAAATATGGAAAGCTTTGGCTCTGCCTCAGCCTCAGTGATGAGGAACTTCTACGTCCCTCACTGACTTAGAGCAAATTTGTTTTCCTAAGTAATATCCCTGAAAAGTAAAAAAACAAAAAACAAAACAAACGAACAAAAAAACCCCAAAAGACAAACTCAAACCAAAACTTAAACAAAAAGTGCAGGAGCTGCAGATGGGTGTTACGTTATTGAGAGCAGCGGAGCAGACCTCTGCAGTAGTGCTGTTGGGTGAATGCAGCAGATGACAGTGCTGAACCCAAGATGATTTATCTGTTCTCTAGCATCCTGCATCTTCTGGGGAATGTGGGCCTCTGCCCACCCTCCAGTGCTACACAATTAACTGCCTAATGGAAGAAGTTGGCTTTAAATGTCATTAAGCGTAACAGAAAGGTCATAATTGCAACAGAATGCCGCGTGGTCGTGAGGGTGTCAAAGTGTGAGGTGGTTTTGCTGTAGCGTTTGTGTAGCCTCAAGGGATTGTTATTCTTCAGGACTATTCTAATGTGTGACGAAATAACTGCCTAATGAAAGAAGTTGGCTTTAAATGTCATTAAGCGTAACAGAAAGGTCATAATTGCAACAGAATGCCGCGTGGTCGTGAGGGTGTCAAAGTGTGAGGTGGTTTTGCTGTAGCGTTTGTGTAGCCTCAAGGGATTGTTATTCTTTAGGACTATTCTAATGTGTGACTCTCTTAGCTCCAACTAAGCTCCTCTGGCGCTCTGAGGTGGGGGTATCTTGCAGGTCGTTATCTTAGATGAAGATAACTTAGAAGAAAATAGAGAAGATTGAGGAGCATGTGCAATTTTCCTGTGAGAGTTTGGGGGGTGAATCTGCAGTTAGTGCCCTTTGTTATTCAGACCACATATTTTCCTCTCTGAGGAGCTGAACTTTGATTTCTGAGGCAGCAGGCTACTGTGGTGCAAGGTAGAAACAGGGATTTGGCCTTCATCAGCAGTGGGAGCAGGCAGGAGGCTTCCTGGAACAGAGGCAGCAGCAGCAGGTTTCGTCACGCGGAGGCTGTGAGAGGGCTTCGGTCATCTTGGGAAGGATTTGCGGTCAGAAGAGTGGTGGTACACTGTACCCCACTGCTTGCAGAGTCCCTGTCACCATAGTGGGGGAAACTGCAGGTAATACTGACGCAAATAGGTGTGGGTTTGGTCACTGGAATTTAGTTAATTCCTTATAAATAGCAAAAGGTAGGCTAACTGATCATTGCAATAACCACATGAAGAATTAGTTCTGAAATACCGGTAAAGCGCTGTTAGTTATATTCACATAAGTACCCGGGAGAAACATCTATTCCAACACCTCAGGTACTCTGTTTACCTGCAAGGGACTTAGCCTGCCTTTCTAGGATACAATTTTTTGGCCAAATGCTTGTGCAGTAATTAAAGTAGCAATTAAAGAATTGCTGTAATGTGTTTTTCCAGCACAATCTTGAAATGACAAAGGAAGATCTGTTACAGGCATGTGTAAAAAGCCACGGCTTTTGCCGTTGTGTCAGGCTGACATATGCTTGTTGACCTTTATCGACCTTTCTGTGTCGGGGTGTTCCCTCTGTAACCTTTCTCCATTTATCTGCCTGCCCACCACAGCCCTTTTCTGAAGGACGGAGGGAGGTAGTATTGAAAGCCTCTCAAAAGCCAGGGATAAACAGAACAGAGGTGATATTTTCACCATCAGAGGTGGGGCTTCACCATCTTTAGGTAAAGGAGGAGAGACTTGCAAGTGTGTATTTGGGTTTTTTTAATTAGTTAACATAGGGTCTTTTCTGTTTAAAGACAATTTCCAGAACCTTACTGGGTAAGATTGATCCACCATGTCAGTGTGAAGTTTGATTTAATGACCTCAAAAAGTCCTTTTTGGAGAAACTTCAGTGGTACCTGACAATCTCCTCTAAAAATTGAGCAAATGAGTGCCTTAACTATCAACATAGTACACCCACAGGCTTCTACAATATGCAGAAGGAATAAGTTTATTCTGCACTAGAACCATGTTTCTATTTAAAATTTAGAATATCAGTTGTAATAGATATTGTATGCTAAATTCCTCAATACAAACTTAATTTCAAGTTCCACTTTCTTACATTTATTTCCAGGTTATTAAAACTAGAATTATCTGGGTTTCTCAGATGGTCTTCTGTTTCTTTGGGGAGAAATTACCCAAGCACTTCCAAAACACCCAGGCCACGGAAAGAATTATATATTGATTTATTCTGAAATTGAGTAAACTACAATATACAGATGATACACAAGGGCAAGAAAATTCTGGTTCTGCAGCATTCTGATGGGTTACTGATGATGTAATGGTGCATTATTAAGTGATAATTGTTTTATTATAGTGTTTACAAGGAGAAAATGGTTTGTGAATCAATGCACATGGAGACCACACAAACAAGTTGCTTATTGATCCGCAAGCTGTTTGTGTCAAAGTTTGCTGCTCAGAAGCAAGAACACAAACAAGGTACCCCAGGGTGTCTTCATAAGGATAATAATTGTGAAAGCACGGAGTCTGAATTTACATTCTAAATTGGCTCAACTCTGAAGTATGCTTTGCTCTTTAAAATACTGAACTCCAACGCACACACCGAGCTGTGGAAGGCAGCTCATAGCACACCTTTCTCTGCCGTGGGCTTCCATCAGGCTGTGGGTGCTCAGTAAAGTCTCATTTCTATTCTCTTAAATTGCACCACAGTTATACTTTGTCATTTGTATATCGTGTTAAAGTTAAAAATGTTTTCCTAAAAAGAGCTGCCTTTCTGGAGACTGCAGACCTCTAAAAGCTGGTGAAATCAGATTAGTAGAGGGGCATGTTTCTACCCTTCCAAATGGTGGAATATTAAAGTGCATAAAATTGTTGGTCTAGGTAAACACAGAGTGGTAGCTCAGCCCTTCAGCCTCACGCACACAACTTCCACCAGTTTTGAGGCTCCTGCACTGGAATAATCTAACAATGTAATCTGTAACTGGGTCTCTGATCTTGCAGATCAGTGTCTTTAAGAATTCATATCCACAGACAAGTCATCACTGAGGCTTAATCAATCACTATCCACCCACTGAACAGACAAAACTTCATTTACAAGGTACTGCAATTTAGCTCTAGTGTTGGAAACTCTTAGAAAAAAAGCTACAGCCACGTCAGTTTAACTTGCCACTAAAATTAAAATAGGCAACACCGAAATAGATATTGAGCTCGAGCAGGGTAATGTAGTGAATCACCTGAACTCAGCAAAATGGTTGAGTCTTCATGGCTGAATAAGCCACTAAAAAAATCCCAAATCCCTCTTCTCTCCAAAGTCATTACAGCCTGCCTTGAAGACAAAGCGTGTGTAAAACTAAACCGCCGGGAAGAGGAAAAGGGTTGAACGATGGTTTGTACCGGAGCGCTTCTGGCAGAATAGAAATATTTTTGTCAAGGCTAAGGAGTAGTTGTGTTCCTTTGATGTCTGAGCGTTTTCTTACATGAGAATTGCTCACGCGTTTGAGGGCTTTCGCAAACTGCTGCTTGCTTGTGTTGAGCAGTTTGATCTTTGCATGCAGAGTGCAAGAAATATGGATCTATCGAAATGCCTCGTTCTATTTCCTTTAGAGAAGTTTGTAGTCTAAGCACAATTTCAAGGAATGCATGAGTAGATGAGATAACTTTAAAGCAACAGTTAAAAACCGCAATCTTTTAGCATCTAAATTATAAATATCTTGGGTTTGATTGTATCTAAATACAAGGTGGGGCTTTACAAAATGAAGATAATCTCACAAATGCGTAATGTATTCTGTACCCAGACAGGCAGGATTTGAACGCCACGGTCAGGTACCAATCATCATCTCCCACAAACTCCTCATTGCAATCAGCAGGA
>NW_010412260.1:154069-171844 GCF_000710305.1 Buceros rhinoceros silvestris
ATATAAAACTGTAAATTTCAATATGAGACGATAGCAACTTGATTTTTTTTTTGCATCATAACATTTGTGCTTGAAGTCCAAAGCATGAATAATTTTACTCAAGTCTTTCAATTATTCATGTGCATAAGCATTTTTAGGATTGCACCTTTGCTTTCATTTTTATAGAGGTGGTTTTGGTTTTGTACATATCAGTCAAATCTAGTAGAATAATTCCAACTTTTTTGTTTTCTAGTGAAAAATGTTAAGTATTACTCTGTTTATTTTACTTCGGCATTTTATTTTTGTTTTATTTAAAGTTATATGAGCAATGCTACAAGAAAACTAAGACTCTTTGATATGTTTAGACCAATTTGCAGAAAAAATAACCCAATTAGGAAAACTTTTCTAAGAAGTCCAAGTTTTAGCTCGTAAATATAGTCTTCTGCTCCCTGGTCTTAGGAAAATTACTGTTCTCATAGAAAAGAGACAATAATAGTGAGCTGCTATCATAGCTAAGAGCTATGCGATTAAAAATATTTTCTTAAAGGAAAAAAAACCACCAAACAAAAACCAATGCTACATCCTTTGCAAGGGCAGCCACTCTCGGATTTTCTTTGGTCTGTTGTACAACGACTTCAAATCTAATATCTCCTCCATAACATGACACACAGTCTGTCTGTCTCTTCCTCTGAATTCCAGAAGCGTTGGAAGTCTTGACTCTCTCTGCGAGTAGAGCTTCTTGTCTCCACTGGTGCTTGTTTTGTCTCCACCTGCAATGCTGATTTAGAGCCTCTTTCTGAGAGGACAATTAACAATATCTCGAAGAAGGCCTGAGCGTTTTCCTAAAGTTAAACAGTTTGTGTGTTTTTTAGAAAGAGCACTGACCTTGGTGTATTCTCATTTGTCGTCTTAAATCAAATTTTATGTTAGTCCAGTCTTAAGTCAGGTCTAGCAGATACTTGAACTTTAGCTGCATTTTCTTAATTTTTCCAGTTTCTGAAAGTCCCTAATTTCCCCATTCTATGACTAGCGAATTTTTTCTCCACAACAGCATCCACAGTGATCTTTCATGAGTCTCTTCCTCGCTGAAAACCTGATTAACTTCTTACCAAACTATGCACTGTGAACAGGTCACTACTGTGTCCCGGCTCAGACCGCCCTCTTGCCCACTATCCCACACGTCCAGTTCCTGTGGAGAACAGCTCTCGCAGCTGTGTTAGCCTTCAGCACCCCGTTCAACAAGGATCGCAGATGTAGTTCTCTGAAACTGCTGGCAGAGGGGAAAGCCCATGTTGATATCCTAGGGAGGGCTGTATGTCAACAGCTGGCTGCCACTTGCTGAGGAGGAATATTTGAAGGAACACGTATTTGTAGTTTGTTTGTAATCATAGATATCTCTTAGATCTACAGTCAAAGGCATTAGACCAGGGTGAGTCACAAGGTGTCAACTAAAATAATCTCTTTATAGAATCACAAAATGACGGAATGGTTGAGGTTGGTAGGAACATCTGGAGATCATTCAGTCTGATCCTCCTGCTCAAAGCAGGGTCACATAGGGCAATGTTGTTTAGGGCAGTATCCAAATGGATGTTGAATATCTCCAAGAATGGAGAATTCATCATCTCTCTAGGCAACGTGATCCAGTGTTCAATCAGATCCAAGAAAAAAAGCTGTTTCTGATGTTTACGTAGGATATCTTCGTGAAGCCCGGAAGTCCAAGTGAGAGAACACTCCTCCGGCCTGCTGCTTTTAAGACTCCCGATGTAATGTTTCACCTGACCTCCTTAACCAGTTAAATGCGGAATTATCGTATTTGCATGGAATAATTCTATTTGTCCATTACCCAAAACAAGGAAGTTTTAGCTCAAACCAAGACATTTGGTTTGTGCTTGCATTCTCTGGCTCTTTCACTGGACACCCCTGAGCTCCAAGGTACCTGTATGCTGCACGGTACAAACCAGCTTCAGAGTAAAAAATGGGTTCTGTGTGATTATGTCCTTGCTGAATAATTTGGCAAGATGTAACACTCTGATTTACAAACCTCTACAACCCTGGGTGCCCAGTTAGAAAGCCAATTCTTTTTGTTAAATAAGAGCCTTTGCCATCGGACTAACTCACAATCTTGTACAAACTGTTTGTTATGCTACTTTCTTCATCTGCCTGTGGACTGTGCTCTGTGAAGCATAATCCTGCAGAAAGACTTTTGATTGTCGCCTTCCTTCCTGAAGACACGAGAAGTGCCTCTGCTCCTCTGTCTGCCGCAGTACCTCAGTGGCACCCAGCTTTTGAAGCATTCTTTCATCGATCTTCCCTCCTTCAAGAACACCTGGAGAGGCTGCTAATAGCATCATGTCTCTAAAGACTCCAGCTGACACCAGTTCTGACGTTTGTAAAGCGAATGACCTGTGTTCATGGGTATAATATTTTAAAATCCTGGTCATCGTATGACTTGCAACATTCTCAGTTCTCTCCTCTATGATAGACTTTGGTAAAGTTAATAAGAATGACAGGAGCCCAAGATCTGCTCAGCAGAGATATTTTGCTGAAATGCAATGTAAAATACTATGCTTTTTAATTCTTTTATCAAAAGGAAAATGAATTATTGCCAGAGTTAATCAGGAAAAATCACTCAGCAGAATTACTTGGTCTCAGGTTTTCCTCACCCTGGGCACAAACTGAACAAGAAAAAGGGAATAATAGCGTCTTACATGACTTTGGGTGGAAATAACTTCTATGGACTGATTAGGATGGGAATATCAGGACCGCCAACATTCAAATCACTTTTTTGTTTATTGCATGTTTTGGGCTGATGACAATGCAGTTTTGAGTCCGTCGTGGTCCCTGTTTCTAATTGCCTCACCTCGTGAAGGCACAGTAATTGCGCTGAGCTTGAACCGTCTGACACTGCAGCATATCACGTGGTATTGGGAAATGCATCCATGACATTAATACATTAGTATTTGTTTCTAAATCGTTAAGCATAATGTGATTTTTATGTAGGTTTACAGATACATCACTAAGTAGTAATGGCTTTTATCTCATTCGAGTGTATGCTTGGAAAGCTTCTGGTGTACATCAAGCTTTTATAACCATGATGAACTGATACTTTTAGCAGGTGGGAAAATCAGCGGCAGAATTTTTGAGAACTGTCAATCAGAAACAACTGTTTTATGAAGACTCCTAGGAAAGGAGTTGGACACTTAAACTTTGTAACTAGGCTCGGTGACTGGTCTCACTTGACAAATTTTTGTGGTCATGTTTAGTATCGATTCCTTTCTCTCAGAGTTTTTGGTGGTATGGTTCAGCTTTTAAAGATTAATTTGCACTCTCCGTAATTCTTAACGGTTCCTATACTCTAAGTGGCAAATTAGATCCCCAGTGATGGATACTTCTCCCCCGAGTCTATGCAGAATTCGTGATGAAGTCAGCGATGACTCGGTTATAGTTTCTTCATGCGGTGTTACGTACTGCGCTGGTTCATCTCAGTGTGTTCCCTGGTGTTGCTGTTGACTGAGGAATCGTGTACAGTGTGGCTGTACATGATAGAACTGCCCCTATCAACGGGGTACGTTTAACACTGCAGTTCTACATGTATCTTCCCTAAATTTCTCTGTATTCTTTTCCTCTTCAATGCCATACTTGAAATTGTTTCTCTGCTCACCTTGTACTAAATCTGTAGAAATTCTGTCACCTTGTACTAAATCTGCTTAATTGCATTAAGCATAGTAATTATTGTTTTTCACTCAAGAACTCAAGCACCTCCTTTATACTAACCTCCAAAAAAAAAAATTAAAACAAGATATATGAAATTCTTGAGAACAGGGAAGAGCAGTACAATATACTGTTTCCCAGTCTCTTAAATCAGACTCTACTTCCTTTGCTTCCCTTCAAATTACTGTAGTGCTGCAAATATTTTTCCAGAGAAATTTTTGAATGAACAGTGTAATAATTTAAAAGTTGCAGAGGCTTCGTTGGTGAAAATAGGAATAACTGGGGTAACTGTGTACGGACTAGAATGCAGAATAATATTTGATATTGAACTGAGACAAGGAGCTTTCTCTCTATATAACTGTACCTACCTACGTATATATGTGTACGTATGCACGCATTTGTTAATCCCAGCAGGTACATTTAAGTTAGGTTCCCACGAAGGTTTCGATAACATACTCTCTTTTTATTTCCAGACCTTCCCGTCTCTGTGGTATGTTTAGTGAGCTGTGAGCTGCATTGATTGCAGCAGGCTCTTTCTCGGTGAATTGCACCGAGCTTCAGCCGCAGCAGAACACGCGATATTTTAGTACCATGCCCTGTGACTGGGAAGGAGAGAGGAGGAGAAGCCATGGCCGAAATGCGTTTGCAAAGGCTCTTTTATCACCTCCATGGCGCAAATGTCAATTCAAGCCATTTTTCACCGGCTGGAAATCTGGCCTCTGATCATGCTGCTTGCCCAAATGCTTTTGCAAAACAGGCAGTATTTCTGATTTTCCGATTTAAATTGAAATTTCCTTCCCCTGCAGTTTTTATTGTAAGCAGAATGCAGAGGATAGCGTACTTGGAATAGTGCTATACAGAGAAGCGCACGCACACCCCCCGAATGTTTTATGCATGCTGATGCCTCGCACAAGGCAGAAACAAGTCGCTTAAACAATACAATAAATTTTACTGAGGCATAGATACAGGTCTTTTCTGGCTTGTCTATAAAGTGAAAAATATGGAATGATTTGCTTCCCCTTTAAGGAGGTTATTAGCTTTCTTGTATCTACCAGAGGAATAGAGATGCACACAGTCTCCCATTATTCACTGGGTTTTTAATCTTGATCCCTGGCTTCTGCGATAAGTTATTGCTGGGGACTGGAATTGCTTGGGGAGTGATGCAGGTGCCGGAGGGCCAGCAAGTGGCTCTGTTATGAGAACTGGCTCTAACGATTAATGGTAGGATGCAGCACACTACTGCTGACTTCATTGGGAAATACAACATTGTTAATTTTATCATTATAAACTCCCAGCACTGCAAGAGAATGTGTCTGCCTCCAGGATGGTGAATTTGATAAGAAGGCTTTTCTGATAAGATATCTTGTACTCCCAGGGAAAAGCATTCATGTTTAATCAGGGAGTATTTAACTTGCAATCCAAATGTTGCCACATAATATGTACAGGTCATTTTAGATTTGTGCTCTGCAGCTCGGGTCATAACGTTATAAATGAGTTTGTATACACACTGAAGGAAGAATCAATACAGCACTGCACTTCACAAAGGCTGTCATAACCCAGAGAAACTAAATATTTTTTCACTCAAAAGGAGGACAGACTTTTTAATGGACGGTAGTTACGCAGACAGATAAATACACAGAGCCTGGGCACCATCCTGTAAAGTACTCGGCACTGCCGCTCTTGGCACAGCCTCTGGTTGCAAAGCAAACCACTGAGGATGGGGGGCTGCACCTGCTCCCCGTGGGATACATAACCCCCCTCACAGGACTAGCGTGCAGCACTGCGGTGAGGGAGGACTGCAGCTCCCAGTCTGCCAATTCCTTATTTAGGTGTGCGCACGCTGCCGTCTTGCAGAGATTTGTTCTGGTTTTGGCTGCGGTCCAGTTAATTTTCTTCGTAGTAACTTGCATGGTGCTATATTTTGGATTTGTGATGAAAACAGTGTTGGTAACGTATCCGTGTTTCGGTTACTGCTGAAGGGTGCTTATATAGCATCGGGGCCTTCTCTGCTTGTCCCGCTGTTCCACCAGCGAGTAGGCTGGGGGTGCACAAGAAGTTGGGAGGGGACACAGCCCACCCCCACTGACCCAAGGGATATTCCATCATACGTGACATCGTGCTTGGCAATAAAAGCCACACAAAGAAGGGTATGTTCCCCCAAGATGAAATTCCTCCTCCATCTCAGTAAATACCTAGTTTATATTGAGGATTTTGTGCAGTCTTGGCTCAGTCTTGCCATAAGTGCTCCTGCTTCTCCACTGCTCTTTACAGCATCCTCACCTCACTTTAGATCTGTACCTCTCCGTCCATGCCCTCGTCTCCCACACCTCCCCCAGTACCTCATACCTTCCTAGCTATGTTTTTGTTTCCAAAAGTTGTTGAACAATCAGCACGTTGCTCGTTCTGCTTGTGTTACGTGTCCTTCTCCCATATATGGTGTTTTTTCTCTCTTTAAATTAAAATTCTGTAGGTTATGGGTTTTCTGCCTTTTTGAACAGGGCCTGGAACAGTTTGGCTGTTATTTAGTAGCTCCTCAAGTCATGCTAATATGTGATGAAGGCTTTATCAGATTTGTCAAATTTTCCATGAACGTAGTATTAACAGATACAAAGAAAATTTTGAAAGGTGAATAACTTCGTCTTTCCACGAAAGAGATTCGGTCCAGGAGTTATGACGTAAAGCAGAGAACATCATTTGGCTATAAGGAGGTGATTTTTACAGAACACCTCCCAGGGCAGTTTACTGAGGCCATTTTGCAAGTAGGCTCGCTTGTCTTGAAACTGGAATGACTGTATAAAACTGAGTGCACTATGACTCGTGTTCTTGAACTCTGTGTACTTTACTTTGTTAATCGTTTAATCTGACTGGCTCTAACGAAGGAGAATTTGTCAGTGATGTAGATATTGCACTTGTCCTTCGTTTGAATGCCAAGCGGTGTTTTGACTCATTTTGTAACCCTGTCACACCATTTAAAAGATGCATTTGGTACATGGGTGGGGAAAGCTGTGGACAGAGAGAGTCCTGTCATTTGGTGGATCGAGTGAACAATCCTAGAGTGAGAGAAACATGTATGGTTCTCCCATTCTGCTTTAGATCTACAGAAAGTGTTTCTTTTGTGGTGGAAAATTTTGACATATCAGTACCAAAACAACTAATGTTTACCTATGGATAGCCAAGAAATCAAATTTATAGCTAACCCATTTCAAAGCTTAGGTTTAGCCATTTCAGGCTGATTTATAAGCTCTAAGCTAAATGCTGCCTCACTTTCTGACTTTGCATCCTCTGGAAGAAGGAGGAATGGCAGGTTGATGTCTATCAGCTCCAGTATTCATAACACAGAAGTAATGGCAGGTGGTAGTATCAGCTTAAGTTAAGCAGATGATACAGTAAAAGCATGTAGCTAAGTGGATAATGGGAATGCCATCCTGAATCTCCAGAGAGATGGTAATCCATAGCAATCGAGATGACTCAGAGGCACAGAAGAAGTGCTTAGATGACTTGGATGTTAATGTGTGCAGACAGAAACTGCTGTGCACTTTTCCTGATAGCACTGAAACTGTTGTATTATCTGTGTTGTATATGCATCTGTTTGTCAGTCTTGGAGTATTCTTTGGCACATTGTTAGAAATGCAATTTGTGCATTCACACAAAAGAACTTCATGCTTTAGTAAATGAGTAGGAGAGAGAGACGGTTGACTGCTTCAGCAGCAAATCTCAAGGAGGTGAAAGTCATCACAGAAAGAAAAAATTGATGCAGGTTTGAAAAGGGAACATGTGCTGAACTAGACCAGATTTCAAATGGCTAGATGTCTTGTGCAAAAATAAACACTAGTGCCTCGCAACTGTAAACCCTTGTATCTGATCAAAATAGTGGGGATGTTTTAAACCCGTTTTTCACTGGTATAGAGTGAAATATATATATAATAGACAGTATATAGAGCCATCAAAACTCAGGCTGAGATTCAGTACTCAGTTACTTGTAGCCACCGAATCTCCTGCAGGCATTAGAAGGATTTTTTTCCTCCAGTGTGTACTTGGCAATCTGTATCCTGTTCGTTTTTCTCCCTTCCTCTGAAGCAACAAAAATCATCTGTGGTTGGGAACAGAACAGCAGAGAGGATAGGCAAGTGCTTTGAAGCAGTGCAGAGAACCCTCAGTGTCTGAGGTCAGAGTGAAGACTTATCTGGGTCTGGGGGCTGGTATTGTTTTGTTCTCCCCTTCTTATGCTCCCTCCTGCCCCACTCCCTGACACCAATCATGTAGTCAGAGCCCTTAGAAAGAGATTTGTTCTTACGGAAGATGGAGAGTAGTTTAGGAGCTGACTTCATTTGGATCCCCCTCTCTCCCTCGGAGTGTCTTGTGTCCTTAAGAAGACAGTAGTAAAGCGATGTTTACCTCTGACAGCTTTATTAATAGACTAAACACTAACTTTCATGTGATTCTTACGAAACTGATGAGCTGGGGAGCACCTAGTCCCTCAAAAAGGCAGTTCCCTGATGGTTAGGGCTGCACTGGTTGTACAGCACAGGCTGGCACGTTGCTCGGGGCAGACCTGTGCTGGGTGGAAAGGCTTCCAAAAACCGTGACTCCAGGCATATAATCGATGATAAGTGCACTGGCATAAGAAGAGCCTGCATGTAGTAAAGAAAGACTGCAGTAAATCTGAACAATGTCCATGTGCTTCATTTCTCTGCTGAGAATATGAGAATCTGAGAATCTGAGCAGGACACTGATTAATTTAAAGTTCTAACTTGGCTGAACTATGTTCCTGTTTTGGGAGCTAAGGCAGGCTGCAGCCACCACATCACCTCAGGCAGTAATGAGTATCTGTCCTTACCACTTACCTACGTGCTCAGATACCCAGATCCACGTTGGTTATTTCACAGCAGCTGAGATGCAGAGCTTTTCCTGTTTCACAAATACAGGAAAGAACTGCCAAGGCCCAGCCCGTTCATTTAGGGTAATGCACGCAGGGGTGTTTTCTGCTGTAGCCCAGGAGTGTGAAAGCAGCACAGTTCAAGCTGTGAACCATAACTAAATAATGCATCCTGATCCTTTAGTCTTTCTGCCTGTGCCATGCTTCTTAGTCTGCTGAGGACTGAAGTTTTCAGGGGTAGGAGGACATCTGGATGAACTGTGACAGGTGACTGGAGTGGATGGGCAGTTTTCCCGCTCCAAAACAAGCTTTATAAAAAAATCTACATGTCGCTATGCATCAAGTAACCCGGTACAAGTACTGCTGTCCTTGCAGTGTCACGTGCACATGTACATCATATTTCTGACACATGGTTGACAGGTCTAACAGAGACAGAGGTCTTATGCTGGCACCACTGTCTCTGCCTCCCAGTGTATAATGGCAAGTTTTCATCTTGAGGGTGCCCAGACTACAGTGTTCCTTGTTTAAACAAAGTACCGATTTTCCTGTAGCCTGCTTTTCCCATGTCTACTTGCAAAATACATATCTGACAAGGCATAGCTTTCCAAAGGACAGAAAATTCCACCAAAATAGTGATAATAATCCTTCCCACCCACCCCCCTCCCCCCCAAACTGTGGACTCTGATTTTTGACTGAGGGAAGAGCAGAACGTTTTGAGGATTTCATAGGCACATCTGAATTAATCCCGGGTATAGTATTCCACTGCGGTTCTGGGGCCTGCTGTGCTATTAGAAATAGCATTCTTCCCCTTATTCTCTTATTTAACTAATAAGACCAAACAACAATGCATTTTCTACCTACTCAGGAATGCTCTTGATGGTATAAGACACAGCTTAGAATTTTTACCTTAGCAGACATCGTTGAATAGTCTGTTCAGGTGCCAGGGTAATTAGGAAGTACTGCCCTTTTCAGTAGAAACAAATCTGATCCAATTTAGAAGAGAGAATAAATTTTGAAATACGATTTCAAAGCCCCCTTGGATCCTGAGGACGTCTCCCTTGCCAGCTCAGGTATAGCTCTACAGTCGAGAAGCTGACATTGTGATTAGCACAGGTAGGAACAACTGCACAAAGGGTGCGGCAGTGGAAATTCAAACTCTGAATTTCTGCTAGCAGAGAGAAGTTGTATTTTTGTGAAACGTTACTAGGTTTTATAATAATGCTGAGAAATAGAAGCGTGCATCCACCTCAGAGTAGTCTCAGACTTACCCTATTCTTGGCAGCCAGGCATTGTGATCTGTAAGAGCAGTTTTCTCATGCTCTCATACGTGGGTAGTTACTGTAGCTATGCATGAACAAGAGGAGGAAAAAGGAGCGAGCCGTGGAATGGAGTTTGTTTTCTCTTTCTCTCAGATAACAGCGTGAAGTTGCGGGATGACAAACCGAGGTAACATTAGAATTTTGCTGTTCCATACACTGTGGCATATGGAAAATAATAGTCTAATTTAGTTATCGACTTAAATGGGCTTGAAACTTCGAGTTTCTATTTTCTGCTTCACTGTTTGAAAAGCCGTTCCACCTCTCAAGGCATCTTTCCATCCAGAGCTCTTCACAGAACATGGAGAAAAATCACTGCTTCTACAGGGTGATTCCTCTGACCTATTTCAGATGTCCTTCTTTGGACAAGCTGATTCACACACGCAGTCAGTTGCCTTCCACTGGTTATACAAGGATAACTGAGATGTTGACAAGGACCTAAAATTAGGGGAGATGAATCCCTTTGTGGCTAAGCAATATGCTAGGAGTCAGCGCAGGCTGCTTCTAGCAGTGGGGGGGACACAGGTGCTGGGCTTTTCAAGAGCTAGTTAACGGTATATCAGCGTGTCCCTGCAGGCATTTGTTGACTCTCTCTCTTATGTACTTAAGATCATCGCCAAGAGTTGCACTGCTTTGTTTTTCTACTCCCACAGTGAGAGCAGCTACATAATGCGGCTTCTAGCCTAGAGTCTTATTTGCAGAGGCTTGTGCATGAACTTAGGACAAAACTTACTTGCTCTGTCAGCATCCTCTGTGCCGCTGAGTGTTTAGAAGGAAATGTGATAAAGAAAGTAGAAACGCAATTAACAAAGACCAATAGATACAAAGGCCTAGAGCCAGTGTTAGCTACTATTTGTCGATCCAGGCTGCCATTGTACCAATGCTGAGACATGGAGTTATTGCAAAGTCAATAGTAGTGGCATGGCTTTCACTAATGATTTCAAGTCAGTCATGATATGCTGCAGAAAGTACTGCAGTCAGCTTGTAGTGTTCATCCTTGCAGAGAGAAGTTTTGAAGCAGAGTCTTTTCTCCTTGTTCCGGTGACACCTGCTGCCTGAAAGCTTTGTAGCCTGCCAATGTATGCCACACACCTCTTCACCTGCTTTATCCGCAGAGAAGAGTTTAAAAACAAAGCAAAATAAAGTCTTGACCACAGTTCATGTGCCTCTTTGGATAGAACTTACCATTTTACTTTTCACCTGTAACTGCAGAGATTTGTCAACCCCTAGCCTGAGGACGATTGTTGCCCTTTATGGAGACCCCAGTGTGTTTTCCTACAGTATTTTGAAGATTTTTAGAAAAGAGTTTCCGCGTTTGGTTTCCAGTGCCGAAATGCTGGGGTAACCTTGTCGCACAGTATGACTACGCTGTACCGATAAAACAAAAAAAATAAAGCAAAGAGAAGAACGTCTGCGTGTACGTTAATGCCCTACAGTTGAGCTGAAGCTCTCTAAACAGCAACAAAGTTGGAAAGCATCTGTAAGGAGCACCAGGGACTTTGTGGCCTGAGGGCTTGAAGTTTACGCTTTGTGTATCCCAAACACCGTTTAGTGTTTCCTAATATTTGCAGTGCTTCTGGTGTGCAGGAGATACTCCGTCTCCTAAGACTCTGTTCAGTCTGCTTTAAAAATGTCTTGAGAGCCATTATCGTCTAATTATCAGGGGTTTGCAAACAACATCCCTGATGTTTCGGCTGCTGAAATACTTTGTGGGAAGTCCAGCACCGTGACAGAACTGTGTGCAGGGCTTCAGCAGTGATTACACAATGGCGCAGAGGAGAAAGAGAATGCTGTAGGTATATATGATCCTTTTTTCAGTGTTTTGTTGTTCCATAAAAATACAAAGGGCTGAGATAATCCTTGGTATGAAAAATACAAAGGCTGAGAAAAGAAGAGCTGCACAAAAGAAAAGGCATTTATTTGATACAGAAAATTCAGTGTAGTATCAGTGCTAGAGGTGTGATTTATGCTTTGCCACCGAGTCACACAAATAAGAAGGATCTTCTACCACTGCGCTGTGCTTTCCACAATGGCCGGAGGAGTTCCCGTGACAGAGGCTGGGTCAAGGTAATATATTTAAGGGTGGAAAAACAAATTGCTTATTTACGCTGAAGACAGAAGCCCAGTGGACACCCATGCTTTCTTTTAAGCTAAGATTTTTGTGCCATGCTTTTTCATTATTTCACTTGTTACAAATCCTGGAGTTGATGTTTTACCACGTTCACAGTCACACCAGAGGGTCCTGTAAACCAGGATCTGCCTCTTTAGCAGAGACCCTCAGGATGTGACTGGAAAATATTGAACACAAATTGTGGGGAGTCTCCTTTCACAGTGTTTTGTGGCATTGCTGCTAAATTTTTTTTTCATTTCAGAGAGCCTTGTTTCCTAAGGAAGTGTCTTATCTAGCGATGACTTTCATCTATTATAATGAGTAAGATCCATTCTGCGTGCATCAGCCTATTTCACCCAAGTCTGAAGGAGAATTAATAGTTTAAACATTCATTTCTTGAAAACAGTGGCTAGAATTAAGAATTAGTTCCCCTTCTCCTTCCCTTCCACATAGCAAGACTTCCATCAAAGATCCCGAGTTCACCCTCTATGAAATTTCAATAAAATCCCATCACAAAATGGAAATCTATAGGAAAGCAGCTTTATTAACTCTCCTGTGTACTGAACGGCTTCCTTCAAAGACAAAGAAACCCTCTAAAAAGAGACATCAGGTGAGGTAACTCACCCCTATTTACTTAGAACTGCACCTGGAAACTTCAAGCTAACCTTTTCCTTTTTTTCCCTTTCTTATTTTTTTTTCCCTTTGTTTGCTAGCATATATAATCACTCCACTTCCAGGCTGTAATAACCCAGGCTTCTCCCTGTCATTGGCCCAGAATTTAACATTTATCTTTTCTTGGGAAACTTTTTTCCCCATTGCTGAATTTGAAACCAGCATAGCTTAGTGTCTTTTAACCTCAAATCTCTGTGAAGTGCAAGTGAGAATACAGGTGTGAGTGGAGCTCGGGCTTAAAATAGCAAACAGTAGTAAAAGTAGCTGCTGTTCATTTGGGAGAGGATAACAAATGAGACCTCCCAGGAGTCAGCAGTGCGACTTCACACTGTTTCTCATCTGTATAAGTGATCTAAATGGAGATAGCAATGGTAAACAAGCAAATTCTACCGATAGCGAAAGTATCAGAGAGTAATAAGCCCAGAGCAAACACCAGAGCGTTCAGGGGATTTTGATCTACTACATCTGCAAATGCATAGTTGTCAGTCTACCCAGCAAAAATAATAGTGTCAGATAATAAGCACAAATAAAGGTGGCTGAGCAGCGGCATGCTGTACAGACACTTTAGCAAAGACCTTGAGATGAAAAACCAGACTCTTGTTCGGAACTTTAAAACGCGGTGGGAGTGCTAACAGCGAGCCAGCATACCTCAGCAGCTGGCTCTGCAATAGCCGGCCTTGGAGGGCGGCTGTTTGCACCGTTATAAACAGGCCTTTCTGAGTATGGGCACCACTGTGACTGAGCAGTCTGCCGAAATTAAATGGAAGTTTCCTTTCCTTAAGTTTGGTTCGTATTTGCCCGGGGTTTAATGTATTTAAATCATTTTGATCAAAACATTAGAACTAATTTAGACAACTATGAACCAAAGATTGTTCACTAAATATCAATATTTTGCTCTGGAGGGTTGTTTTTGTTTACCTCTTCCGTAATGTCAGAAGTAGGAATATTCTGATGACCTTCCTGATGCTGAGTCGCGTAGTGAATGTTTCTGTAAGCTCTGTGTCAATCGCAGACATTTTCCTGAGTCTCGGATTATTTTCCTTTTACTTTGTGGCCTTGCTATTCCTGTTGCATGTTTTTTTTGCGAAGGACAAACAAAACTCTGGCTAAAGCATCCAAGAATCCTGTCTTCTGGAAGATGCTAGTTAGAGTTACTGCATGGCACCCAGTCATAGGGAGGTATAACGCCATCTGGATCACGGGAACAGGTGGATAAAAGATAAAAGTGTGGATAAAAATCCACACGCGTACTTGCTCATGAGGGACAGATCAAGGTGGTTTGTTTCAGAAGCAGAACTGGTACCAAGCTCCTGCTGAGCCATGTTACTTACCTATATGTTCCTTATCCTCACTCCCCCTTGACTGAGTGCTGGTTAGTTGGTTGAATTTGTATGGTTAGCATTTGGTGAGCCCTTAAAAAGGAAGAGCAGTGTTTTCTCAACAGAACAGAAGCACACTCATGACTGAGCAGGTGACTAACGGCCTCAGTTCGTTAGGAGTGGAGTCAACTAGGCTGAGAAGGAGCAAGAGGAGAGAGCATCCCTGGAAGGCTAAGAACAAAATAAGTGTTTCCATGATTCGGTGATCAGAGACCAAAACTAAAGAAACTCTATCAAAATGATTTAGGTGTTACTGTGTATGTTAGAAGCAGGCTCTCCAGCGTGCCGGTCTGTAATTGGCTATTAAGAGATTGTTCTCATCGGCGGCATTAGTGATTTCGGCTAGACTTGACACCTCCCTTTGTAAAGAAACTGAAGGACAGCTAACAGCTGTCTTGGCAGTAAATTACTGGTACCCAGACAGACCTGAGGACTGAGAAGACAGCCAGTTGTCAGGGAACGAGAAAAAAAGGTATTTTAAAGAAAATGCGCGTGCTTAAAACTTCAAAAATAATGTTATTTGGGGACCTTTCAGGCCACTCAGTTTTCCTTGAATAGAAGGCATTTCTTATTTATTTGTATTACTGGGACACACTGAGTTGTGTCTCAGTTACTGTCATGGGCCAATGCCCTGTTGTGCAACCTCTGTTGGTTAGTCTCCTCCTGCCGTAGTCGAGATTCTGTGGGCAGTGTAAGGCAGGAGCTGAGAAGAGAGGAGACGATTTGGTGTTGTTAATGGGGGGTAAGGGTGGGGAGTCATTTCACTTTCAGAAGGAAAACTCTGGAGAAAAAAAAACAGTTTGAAAACTAAAGGTTTAGAGCTTTTCACCCTTTTCACTGATATATCACCTCATTAGAGGATAAGGGAAGAGATATGTAGGGTATATACGTGCACAAAATTCCACAGTGCTACTGACCTAAAATATTGAATGAGCGTGGTCCATCCTTCATTTTTCTTTAATTAAAACAAATGTATTGAGGACAGAGTGGTGTAATCCATCACTGGATTAATGGGAAGGAGCAAAGCTTCAGTCCTAAATTCTATCTAAGTACACTAATTTTCCATTTTATCACCTTCTGATTTTTACCTAATTGCTTTGTGGAGATGTGTTTTCTCTTCTGCTGATATGCCAATGTGTTACAGAAGCCACCCAAACTGAGCTGGTTGGCCCGATTCCAGCCCGTGCTCTGCTCTGTTGTTACGGAAATTCAACTAGCAGAGGAACACAATCCATCAGCTGAGCAAGTGTGGATTCTTACTTTACAAAACTTCCTGAGAAATAAAAGCTGTGAAAGACACCTGAAGTCTGATGCAACAAAATCTGGGGCTGAGGGAGGAACCAACACCCTTCTATTTGACTCCTTGCTGTGCGTATAACTCGCAGAGCTCAGTGAAGTGTGTTTTGCTCCTATTCTCAGCTACAAGCCAATCCACCTGTGTGGTTTTATATGTAAATTATAGAGGCAGTACGTTCAGATTCTGCTCTGGTTTACCTCTGACGTGGGTCACCAGAGCTATCAAGTGAGGTGTTGCTTCACTGTTCTCATCTCAAATCTCTTTTCCTTAACTCTTTGGAAAAGGTGATGTGTTTTCTCCGCTATGCAAAAAGCGATGCCGCTGCCACTCTGCGGGATGCACAGCTCCTGTGACCAGCCTGATGCCGTGCAGGGCTGGTACCTCTGTGAAACCTTAGGAAAAGAAACAAAAGCCTTCTCAGTAAATTGCAGCATTTCTGGAAAGATTTCGCTTCTAAATTTTAATGACTTTTTTTTTCTAGCTTAGCTGAGGAGAAAGAGCTGTACAGAATTGTAAAGTTATATTAAATCCTTTTCACATTTCTTTCAATCTTTCTAAGCTTGTTGGTATTTTATTAAGACGACTCTTAGAGGCTTTTCGCTGCCAATTTCTATGTGCCCCATTGCTTAACTAGAGCAAAAATAGTGTAATATATAGCATAACTAATTAGTGGCTGTGAGATAGAAAGGTACATTTGCACTCTATATTTGCATCACACAAGGTTAGCCCTTGTAAATTAGATGAAACACCATTAATAATCAAACAAATGAGGTCAGATTCACTGTTCTTTTTATTTTCTCCACTTCTGTTATGATAATTTTACATTGCTTGGGCTCCGCAATTGAACAATTAGTTTCCCTATATTGCATGAGGTTTGATAAAAATGAACCCCTGCAAAATCAAAATAAGTAATTTCTGTTCAGCAGAAATTATTTTCATGTTAGCCCTCATGGGATGTTACACAACCCCAGTTATCACAATACCTGGACATGTTCGATAAATAAGATACAGGAAATCTGACATGCTATGACACTAGAGCCGCGGTGTTTTACAACAGACATGTGTAACGGTCCTCTCCGTATCCAGTGAAATGAGGGGTGTTGAGTGCTGCATTGCTTCCCCCAGGTGAGTTTTTGATGCCCAGAAAGTGCAGTACTAGTGGTGGCATGTGTGTCAGCAATTCTGCCTAAAGCTTCTGGCATTTTCTGTACAGCAGTGCTCTTGGACAAAAGGGATACGCAGATGTTTCCTATAGTAGAATTTGTCTTAGTTTTTTACTTCGTTTCTCACTATCCAATGCCCTTTTAACTGGCGATAAACTAAACTAACTTCCCCCAAGCTAAGTCTGTTTTGCCCACAATGGTAGTTTCTAAGCAATCTCCGTGTCATTATCTTGACCGCTGAGGTTTTCCATCCTGTTTTCTCCCCCTGTCTTGTGGAGTGCAGGAGTGAGACAGCAGCGGGAAGTGTGCCTTTCAGCCAGCCAAGGTCAGCCCAGCACATGAGAGAATTTGAAAAATTTCATTTCCAAAAATCTTAGGAAACTAGTTCATCACATCGTACACTGTAATGTGAAGAACAACTGTAACTCGCTCCAAACCTGGGCTCTAGGTTGTATGAACATGGTCTCTGTCTGTTGGGTTGAACTTGTATCAGATGACAATTCTGGACAAAACGCATGCATTAGGTGGTATTGTTACTTGTGATGGTTGATTCGGTTTGTATGATGCTTTGGTGTGAGTTCCCTAATGGGAAATTCTTTGCAGTGTGTCTTTCAGACAGGATGGTGTCACATTCTGCTTTTTCCTACGCACGAGACGAAAGGCGTCTCCCATTCACCAGCTGAATACTTTTCAAATTCTGGAGGAAATGTTACAGTATTTTCCCCTCGTGGATAAGTTTCCAGGTGTTAGCTTCATTTTCATCTGATGGTGAATCAGTTACAAACCGTCAGCTTAGGAAGGTATGGAATGAACAGTTGTGTTGTGTTGTTTTTTAAAATGAGGAAATTCCCCTCGAGTTGTGACATGGTGAATGACTGTCGTACTGATTTATCCCAAGTATTCAGGTACTTAGATTCTTAATCCCATGAGAAACCCGTGAACGGGCTGTGCGGAACTCTGCGGAACTACTTACCTGGTCCCTATTACCACAGAGACCCGGTTCTGAGGGACGTGACACTGTGTTCACAACCCCTGGCAGAAGAAAGGGTTTTTATTTCCTTTTATGCGTATATATAATTTTACCAGCATAAGTTAGACACATATTACGAAGCAGTAGATTTGTTATTTCTGCCGTTCCATCGCCTTTCTAATTAAGCCTAGCTCGTGCTTACCTCCATCTTCCAGTGCTATTCATTCGTTACCGTTCTATTTTTCTGGCTCTAAAATGCTCTAGTGGTCCATCCTCCCTTTCTGGCTAATTATATTTGCTCC
>NW_010412260.1:171971-180630 GCF_000710305.1 Buceros rhinoceros silvestris
CAGCACCTCTGGGAGTAAAATCAGCTGTTGAACACTTGAGACTCTTTTCTTTGAAGTGCTTTATTTAACATAGTTGGACAGCCAGAGGACAACAGGAGAGCCAGGGTGAAACAAGAATGAATTTCACGGTCTAACGTTTTTAGGCTCTTTCAGGGTGATGCTTCACTTTATTGCACGTGATGTAAAACAGCACTAAAGTTGGTCTGCTTTCCTTCCTCTTTTGCCCAAACCTAAGTTGTGCTTCTCCAATTAGCTTTTTTTTTCTTAAGAATGCTTTTAGTGGAAGTTTTACACCAAGATTGTGTTTGTTCATATTTGTACTCAAATCACTCAAATCTCAAGTCTTAGTAATAATAAATCTTTCTTGAAATTTTCACTGCATAGTCAAACCAAGAAAAGCAAATTACCCAATTACTGAATTATGAAACAACTATGACATGGCACAGTATTATTTAAAGATACTAGTTTAAAAAAACAAAGGAGCTTTCAAAGCTCTAGAGCTACACTGAAAAGCAAAAATCTAGATCTTAATTTGCCTTATTTTTTCTGCTGATAAAGCTGTTCTTTGCTTATGGTATTTTGAAAGTCCTAGAAAAATGCATTTGCAGTTAGTCTTAAAGGGAAATAGATTGTGGAAGGAATTAATTTTAGTGAGTTTCAGCAGAAGATTTTGGGGACGTTACAGTTAGGCTTGAGATGGAAAGCACTGCCAGGACGTAATTTACCTTTGTTATGTCGTGTGTGTTATTAAGCAGTTTCACACTTGAGTCTGTAGGAACTTAGCATTCCAGAGAGAAAGAAATCTCGTTTTCAGATATATGTTGTTATATTTGGGAGCTCCCAGATATCTTAAACAAAAGTGTGACCCTTACCTTTAAGCAAAGTGTTAAAGTCTTGATGCATTTTAATTTAGTTTTGGTTTCTTGCATGTGTCTATAGCAACAAGTGACTAAAAAAAAAAAAAATCTAAATTCTCTGATGAAAAACGACTGTTGTTTTTCAGGGCAATAAACTTAGCCAAAATCTTAATTGATCGGTAAAGAGCGGAACATAAGTGGCTAAGAGAGATTGGAATTGAGAGGAGGGAGATGTGTTTCACTTCTCTGCTAATTTTAACCAGCTTATCTACCTGGCAAGCGAGTAGGTATCACCAGGCAGTCAAAACACTATTATACTCTGTCAGTTTTATGGGCATTTTTATACATAAGCAGGTTTACCTGAAACAAGAAAATGTTTCTCTGAGTAAAGCTTTTCTAAGCGTGTGCCTGTGGTGATTGGCCATGTTATCTAGAGGACGTGAGCTCCAGTGGATCAGTGGATTCTCTCCGATCCACTACTGACTTGTGTACTGCAGCATCTCTCTGTGGTCTGGTGTGTGCCGCCTTTAGCTAACAGCTCATATCCACAGAACACCCAGGAAAATAATTCTCCTTGCACTTTTTATCTGCCTTAGCTGAAGGTGGTCAATAGGTTCCAGAGTTGCTAGGTCCTGTGTGCTCTTGTGCAAATGCAGTACGGATGTGTACCCTTCGCTTTACAAGGCTTATTTATGTATTAAACCTGGCTGAAAACGGGTTTTACAATGTGCTGGAGACCTTGCTAGCCAAGTCTATAGAAACTTTTTCATGGCTGAGTTATAAGCCCTCATAGGCTGATTTTTGTGTCGAAAGTTCTGAAGCAATCTTAGTGTAAAAATCTGGACAGCGTTGTTCTCGTCAGAGTTTACTTTTCCATTTTATCAGAATTCAACTGCAGAGTATTTTGTCTCAAGATTCTGAAAGAAACAAAAGATTAAATACTTATATCACAGCTTAAGGTCCCTTCAGAGGTTTGTTGACTTTTGTAAGTTCACCTAGAATGGACTTGTAGAGGACTCCAAATCCTTAATGACAGCTATGGTAAGGAATAACTCCCTTATGGGCTGGCTGCCTCCGCTAAGAGGCACTCCAAGAGATAAAGGTTGATTTTGTCAACTGCTGTATTCCACAGGACAATTTTATTCATGCTGAACATGGTGACAAAATCACACAAGGGACAGGATGAGGAGAGAGGACAGGAGCAATAAGGGGAGACCACTCCAAAATTACACTAATTAATACAGCTGGAGATTACATTATGTGTGACACTAACAGTAGAACTCCCATGAAAATAAGATTCAGTGATCAGCTGAAACTTAGAATTTATTTTAATATGTCTCCCTGAAAAATACTGTCTCACAATTAGAAATGCAAACATTTAAAAGAAGTTCAGCGTCCTGGAGTTGATCATACAACAGATAGCCAAATGTGATGAGGTTGACTGTCTTCTTTTGTATAACCGTAGAACTCTCCTAATTAAGCAATTTTTGCTTGCTTGTAAAGAATTAGTCTTTTTATGCAACAATCTAATGTTCAGAAGTCGCGGTCCTGGTTTTTTGTGTGAGTGCCCAGACTTTTCTTGGATTAAAGAATAAATTCGAGTCATAGTATTAATTAAATTTTAACTTACCTGCAACTATTCTGGTTTTGTTGCAAACACTTACAAACATAGAAAATTAAACCTGTTTAAGAATTGACTGTGCTCTACACAATAAATGGAAGCAGTTTTTATTTCCCTCACAGTAGCTGTGGCTTCCACATGCAGGTGAGAGGGCATCCTTAGAGACTGCATCATCAATTTTTCACAAGGGTAGCATTCAGCCGAACCGTGAGCTACACTGCAGACTTCATGTTGTAATGCTTTTGACACGTCTGTCTTTTCCTCTAGTTTCATTTTATCCTCATAATCTGACTGATTCTCGGATAATTTGCTCAGCGGAACTAAAATCAGCTTTGAAAAGTGATCAAGGTTGGGAAAACTTGCATAGGGAGTAGTGTGTCCTAAATCGCATTAGAGCACGGGATTTTTATCCTTAAACTCAGTTTAATCCTGCATCACAAAGAACTCCAGTGGCTTACTGTACAGCAGTAAGCCAAGGTCTATTTCCTTTTCTTCCAAGACATACCATACAATAATTCCCAAATAAAAAGAGATGCCTAAGCATGTCTGACAAATTGAACTGTTTTCTTCCATTTGTAGTAGCCCTTTGTGTGCATACAAGGCTCGCAAGCACCTTCATAATCGTATCTTTCGAGGCATACCTGAAGGTGCTTTGCGACTGACTTCCTCAATCTATATGCAGATTTATACTAAGCCAGTAAATAACTTGTAACAATTCCTATGGTTTGTACTCTTTGCAGTCCAATTCTGTTCATTTGTAAACGGCTTCTATTCATGTGCACATCAACAGTAATAAGATTGCTAATAAAAAGCAGTTAATGTAATATATAATGTGAATACCAAGTGTAACTTAGAGGGACGGTTTTTGACACGAGAGCTTTTTCAAGCTTTGGGCAAAAATAGATTAATACAATTTTATTTGTTCTTCTGTTTTGCTTTTGCAGTCTAAGTACAGCCTCGTGGCAAAACTTCTGTTTCTAATCCCATTTCTCTTTCTCTCACATATGTTATAACCTTCGTGTTCATTTCAATATTTCTGTGCTTTGACGGTGGCTGGAGGTCAGGTACCAAGAGGAGTCAATAGCAACTTCTGAAAATGGTCAGGCATTGGTTTAGGTCAACACTTCTGTTCCAAAACAGAAGTTGCTGAAAATGGGCTCCCTCTGTACTCTTGACAATGAGTATAAACAAATCGCATGATTGCAAAGTGTATGTACAGGGACTTCCTTGCTGACAGCATCATTAATGATGCCCATGCAAGGTCTTCATGTGACTTGAAATTGTTTTGCCATCTGTATTAATTCAGTGTACAGGAACATCAACGTATGCTCGTGGGAAGGGAATAATCTCAACTCCTGTGAAAAAATACATCTCCAGTCTTCCTCCTCTGAAGCAGTCAGAAAACCAGCTTGACTTTCAGCTTTCGGATGGTCCGATTTGTGTTGTCTAAGGACTGGATCGTCTCAGTGTAGCAGGGTGTGCAGCACTAAAACTTGAAAGCCTGTTTTTTTTCTAGCTAGCTCAATGCAGCCAGTGCGTGCAGATTGGCTTATGCCGCGCTGCTTGTGGCTGTGTCGTAGCTGTTGGAATCGCTTCTCACACCACCACCACTGCAGACACGCTCCTGGCATTTCAATTGCTATTGCTGGGACCTGGGTTGCTTGAATGCCGAAGCCTGATTTTTCAGAATCCTCTGCACATAGTGAATGAAGTCTCATTCCCTCTGTCTAAACTTTGGAAGAATATGAGAGAACTCATCAGGAACTGATGTCATACGGGTCTGAGATAAGGCTTTGTCGAGGAGCGAACTAGAAGAGCACATAATTTTTTCAGTTTCTCCTTGCATAAGGAGAAACCTCTTTGGTGAAGTACAGCCCAGTGATTTTGGCTGTTGGTTTCCATCGAATTTAATTGCAAGACCTTTCACAACATTAACTCACAAAAGGCTGTAGAGCCCTGATACTGTGATGGCATCTATAGGCTTATATTTGAAGATACCTACAGGAATTTGGAGACTTTAAATGGAACCCGCTTTCACAAACATAATTATAAGTGTGGGCTTCAGAACATATTTTTGTTCAGTAGCAAGACATGAAGAGACACCTACACTCTCACTTTTTCTGCAGTTGGATCTGTGGTTTAATATTTTCATAGAACAGGGAATGATTGAGGGTAGGAACTGCATATCAGTGGAGAGGTAGTGAAATGTCATTTGTGTTGCATAATTTGTACTATCACTTGTCAACAGTGATCCCCTTAATGCCATCCCTTTGACAGATGAGCTAAGTAAGCGTTTAGAATTCTGAAGAGTAAAATCTGGGATAAAAAGACAACCATGTTTGATTCACTTCTGCCGTTCAAAGGATTTGAAAGTCATGACACTGGTTATTACTGTGGTCTTTGGAGAGATGCACAGAAACTTTATCTAATCAAACTGTCTCAAAAGATAAACCTATTCAAAACTTTTACCTACAAAACTTCTACTATGCTTTTCTCTCCTCCAGTATTTGTTGTTATATACTTTGCAATCAGGAGTTATATGAGCTGTATGTGAATATTCTTTTATGAGTATGACAAGCATAAAAGTTACTACCAAGTTGGGAAGAGAACCGCTGGAATTAAATGGCAATACTGTTACAAGGTCATATTTAAAATGGCTGAGGTTTCTAACGATCACGGAAATGAAGCTCTAGAACTGCTAGAACACACGGCAATGGGGAAAGGAGCCTAATGTGTTTTTTCTGGGCAGTATTTAATAAAGTCCGTGTAAAATGGACTGCTCTGTGTTTCCAATGTACTTGCACTGCTATTAATTGAAATGACAGAGTTATTGCCAGTTACTCTTAAAGGCTGAAAATCTCCTTTATCTTTGGCTTGTTAAAGCTGGAGTGGGAGTAGTGTTTGGAGCATCACAGATTGTCTGCTGGTGGTGTGTCGGACAGTGAGCCTTTAAGCGATCCTGAGAAGTTCCTGAAGTGTATACCTACAGTTTCCTGCCCATATGGCGGAATTAACCCAGATACCATACCAGTGGAGGAAAGGATTGTAACTCCAGTCTGCTTTGCTGGGACTACCGATGTTGTTTTGCCACTGCGTGATAAATCACTGATTACAAGTGACACTATGCTTAAACTGTCTTGTGTTGGAAGATACTTTATGCATACTGTCATCTAAAAGAGTTGGAGTCTTGTGTATCCTGGAATTAATGTCTGTGACTTAGTCACTTGTCTGTTACATGAGTCTGTTTTTCCAGTCCGGGGCCTGTAGGGAATAGCCACCATTTCTCGTGTGCACAGAGTACTAGCAGGGAAATTCACTGTGATGTATCTCTCTTAATCTCAGACAAGGACGACACTGTTGGTCTGTTACCGCAGCCAGAACCCCGGAGTTTGTTTGTAGGATACCTGTGTCGATCCCATCCTGGCCACAGGGTAGAAGAGATGGATTTCACTCCCCAGAGCCACTGGCCTGTCTCCGAGCAGTCAGAACAGTTAGGCTTTGGGTGGGTAACGTGAATTTCATGCTAAGACCATAGACATTAGTTAGCAAGATAGTAGTTCATATCTGCCTGTTCAAAACCATTTTCAGTTACCATTTCATGAGCTGATTCTAAATCTGAACTCTCACGTCCTGCGTAATAAAGTCGGGAGAAGTTCCTTTGCAGCTTGAATGGCAGCTTAGTTATTTACATAGCTTGCAAGAGTGAGTAAATAAAGAGGGGAGGGGGCAGTATATGGCTGGAATTCTGCCCTCTTAATTTCTTCTTTGTGTCTTTTTTAGTTGATTCTTTCATCAAAGAATAAATGTTTCTAGTAAGAAGCAATATAATACCCAAAAGTGCAACTTAGCGTTTCTTCTGTTTGGAACAAACTTATTTGACACTCCACAGAACGTTATCTCCTCGTTTTTAGCCATTACGTAACGATTCTGGACTGCCTCGTACTCGGTTCCGTATCTTTGCTGAATGGGCAGTAGTATGTTAACGGTTGGCTGAAATTTGGGGGAACTTGAAGGGCTTGGGCGTTCTGAATTTTTAGTACTAGGGAGGTATGTTTTGAGGATAAATTTGAAGTGGTGAATGGGTTGGGAAGTGGAATGACAAACACTGCAGAAGGACTCAAAAGCATTTCTAGTTTATATCATTTTTGATTGGTACTCATGAGGGATACTTTCAAAGGTCAATAGAAAGGTGGAATGCATAATTAAATAGAGATTATTCGGGGGAAGATTGGAGGCTGAAATACGAGCAGGTTAAATTTGTATCAATAAATACTAAACTTAGCATGACATTGTTTAATTTCAGTTCAGATTATATATCACTCCTCAACAAATGAAAAATGATGTATAACTGCAGTTTCAGAGCTGCATATTAAATGTAAGAGAAGTGAAGATTTGATGCATGTGATTTAGAATACAGAAAGACAACAAAGTTGAGTATGAAGAGGATCCTGCACAGGGTGTCCATTAATTTAATCCACAATTTTATACCTGTGTGCTAAGTAATGTGTTAAATAATTGAAATTTATGGAAGATGCAGGAGCAGGGCAAGACAATTTATATCCCATATTGGATACCACCAACGTATATCAATTATTGAACACAAAATGCTTGATTTGAGTTCTTTATAAAAACTGGAAGATGTTTCACAGTTATACAAAAATTATGTGAAAACAGAATCACACCTCTGGTGTGCCGCACATTCGGGGTGTTAATATTTGATTCCAATTAGAATTTGTTACTTGGTGATACAGTAGGAGAGGCCTTGAAGAACATTTAAGACCAGAATCCAATTTCAAATCTGTTGTGGTGTGTAATGGTCAAGTCTCTTTGTTGGTAAGATTCTTACCCGCTTCACCCAAGCAACAGTGCTCTTTCACGTGTAACAGGGTTGTTCTTGTAAACATAGTGGTTTAAGAGTATAAGTGGGATGGAGTTTGTAGGGAGAGGCAGTATCTTTTATTGGACTAACTGATGCGACTTGCCTGTGCACCTGACAGCTTGTCTGTTCTCTCCTTGCTGCTTCAGGTGATCTAATAAGTGACATTTACTTACAAACACTGCCTTGCTCTTATCTGTGCCGAGGTGGAGGGGCTTTGTGTGTGCGTGCCTGTGTGTGTACACGTGATATATTAGCAAAATGAAAAAGAAAAAAGGTTAAGAAAAATGAATGAAATTCTTAACCATTTAACCTAAAAACTTGTAACTGTCGATTATTTCCCGAAGTTTTGCTTTACAGATCTTTCCAGAATAGCGGCAGAAATGACAGGAGCAGAAACTCTTACTGTTTCTGCTGAGATGATTCTCTGGAATCTTCAGAACAGTTGCTGCTTTACGGCTCTTCTATATTGAACTCTGCAGGCAGTGGCTGAGATGCACGTTCAGGAGCCTTTACAGCACTTTGCACATTCTCAAAAAAAAAAAAAAAATTCATCAAATGTAGCTTGATAACAGATAAATGTCTACCAATAAGGTCTTGTGGATTTTTCTAAATTACATTAATATTTTTTACGGCTCTTGACCTAAGTACCACCTCCTCATCTTCCACGGCAGAAATATTTTTATCTTGCCTAGGCTTGCTCGGGAGACGACATTTCTTTGTGTACTTTTAATAGGAATGCTGTCTCTGTTTTTGTTTAGAAAACTGCGAGAGCTATCTGGTATAGTTAATTTTAGTCTGATATACATCAACTTTCTGAAATGAATATTGGTCTTTCATATCCTTTTGTTCATCCCCCTCAGACTCAGGCAGTTTTTCTAAGGCTTTTTCCTGTGCTTTTTTTTCATAAAAGTAACGTAGCTAAATGTCGTACATGATTTATAGAAAATTATGGACGTAATTTGCAACTTTTTAATAAGACCTTATGTATGACTAAGAATGTTTAATCTAATAATATAGCACTTAATTTTGTGTTTCTTTCTTAGTAATATTTTTCTTAAAAATAGTTTTAGAACAATTATGTAAACATCATAAAATAGGAGGAGGTTAGGTAGTGTAAGATGTGCAAATATTTTTTTAAACAATAATGTTAACAATAAAAAAGACTGACAGAAAGTGAGAAAGAAAAAAATAGAGCGGATAGTCACGGTAAAGCCTGTTTCCTAAGGGTGACGTGCCGCGGCACTGGGTGCACGCGCCCAGCGCCCGCTGCGAGGAGCAGCCGGGGCTGCCCCGTGCCGGACA
>NW_010412261.1:0-6506 GCF_000710305.1 Buceros rhinoceros silvestris
AGGGGGGAAGGGGATTTTGTCCTGGCACAACATAAAAGTAAATAAAAAATCATTTTTAAAAGATTGGTTTCAGCTCTGAATCTGGAGACATTAGGTACAGTGTTTTATAAAGTACATCACCCTCATCAAGCCTGTTTTCTTCCGGAGAGTAGAACAGCATTTGAGCAGTGGACTGCGGAAAGTGCGAGGGGGGCAGTCCTGGGCTGACAAGCGGCTGCAAGATAATCCTGGAATTCAAGTGAACCTGTGAACCTGTTGCTGCTGTGCCTTTTCTCACCATGTGCGCTCTTCCACAAACTCAGGAAGGAAATCTGCCCCTTCTCAGTTGCGGCTCCACGTCCAAGCTGTGCCTTGAGGTCATTCATTAAGTGCACAAAAGGAGGCACTGAGGAGCAAAACACAAATCAAGCCCAGGCTGCTGATGGTTGAACTCCACCTTTGGTTCTACTTTCACCTCATACAGTAACATCTCGCCAATATTTCAACTCAAGCAGAAGACTCCCATTTTCCTTCTGCACTCCTTTCAGATGGAAGTTAAACTGTCTAATTAGTGCTCACTTCGAAAACTGGGTTTCTTGAATTATTCATTGGCCCGGTGGTATAGGGCAAGGTTAGCAGAGCCTCAGGTATTCCCTAACTTCCACTGGAGAAGTTCTAAAAGGCAACAGAAAAATAGCTGTTCTACCCTCAAAACATAACGGAGGGCAACAGCAAAAACTTTTCTAAATTCAGATTTATGTAATATATCTAAAAGCTAATCAATTCCTCTTAATTTCCATCACCTTCACTAGATTCTAAGGGAATATAACCTTGCTTTTTATCTGCTTTTAGAGTTAGGGGAAACTGATGTTGAATTACTTTTTGTTGATGTTTAAGCCAAATTTTAAAGCATATTTTGAGCTCACCTTGGACTGCCTCCATGAAAAAGTTAAAGGGAATTTTTAATAAAATACCATGTGATTCATGCTGTCATCGTGACTGCTCAGGCTTTCTCAGAATATAGCAGTAATATTGGGGATCATGACTTTAGGTTACACAAAGAGGCTTTAAAAATACAGCAGACAGCTTGAGGGAATAATGAATTTTTATCCAAGCAGGGACTTCCCTAAGGAAGAAGAGAAGGGAAATGGCTAGCGGGGGAGAACAGGTCACAGGAAGCATTAGCATCACTCCCAGCATTGTGTGCGTTATGTCACACAAGGGTAAGCAGACGCCTGACGGTGTAGGTTCTGCTTTTCCTTCATTAAGGACGTATGTCTCCCCTGTCCCTGCTTTCCTCTGCATCCAAAGCACAGCTCTTCTGTTATAATTAAGGGAATAATTAAGTAGCCTCTCTGCAACGAGGGACATCGTCCACACTGTGCACTGGATAAACCTACAGTGCTCTGGATTCTTCAGCCTGACTGTGTCTCTGGCACGTCAGAAACCCGTTTGCGTTCCTTCCATTTTCCGTCCCCAGACTGCCTGCAGACGGGGTTTTCAGGCATATTTACTGAGTAATCGGGGTGATGGCTTCAAAGTCTGCACGCGGTATTTTATGGCACAAAAGGTAGGTCCTGTTTATAGTATGATCTTCTGCACTGGATTGCGAAGTAGTAAGAACTGTTCTAAAGAAACGGGGTTGGAAGAAATGGATGTGCGTGAAAAATCAATCCCTTTGTCTTCATTCTCCCATAAAGATACTGTGTGAGATGATCTTTGCTTGTTTTGTTTTTCTTCATCACTGTGAGGGTTCTTGTAACATAAGAGTACCAAGAGTTTCTTGTGATGAGTCAGCATCTGACAGTGTAATCTGCTTGGTGGAGGCTCTTACAGGTTTCTCACATGGAAGAGGAACTTGATGCATGAATACTCTTTTCCAGGTCAGTGGGACCACTTGTAGCATAGGCATTTTCTCCTGTAAGAGATCAAAGTCTGGACCTACGTTTCAGCTACTTTCATCTTCTTCTATTGTTTTTCCCATGACTTTATTCTTTTTTCCTCCCTGCTCCATGGGTGTGCTATCTCATTCGTCTGGTGGAAAATGTTCAAGTATTTCAGCTGAAGATGTTATTTGCTACAGACACCAGTGAGCTTAATCCTATAGCAGCAGTGAACCTCACAGTGTATCTTGTCACTAGTTCATTGCTGTATTTGGCAATGCTCGATTAACTTTCTTAATAGACTTCATGTGACGAGTTTTTTGTCTTGACTTGTCTCAGGTTCTGATGGTGCTGTACTTCTATAGGGAAACCCTGTTTGTGTAGCAAAGACCTTAAATCTTTGTCCCTGGAAGGTCAGCTCTCTCCATTTTCATTATCTGAGGAATTCCACAAAAGAAGTTATGGTTATGTGATCTTCATAGTAGGCATTGGGTATTCAATGCAATCCATATTCCATCCTCGTCCTCTGAAGTTTCCTCATTGCCAGTTTGATGGGGAAGCAGATTGAATCCAGCCTTCATTCTCCTTGTACAAAAATGCACTGTAGCTTCATTGTGTCTTCTATGATGCCTTGGTGCTAAATATGCCCATGCTGGACCACATCAAACAAAATGTGCGTGGAGGCACAGCTGGACACCTGAGTTTTAGTGTCGGCAGTTGTGTTTCTTCTGGCTTCTTCTAGGCTTTTTTTCTTGCCATCATTAGAAGAAAGGAAAAAAATACTAGGAATTCTGGGTGCTTTGATTATGCTCATGTCAAGTGTCTGCTTTCCAAAGGATGGATACAAGTTAGACAAGTGGGACTGCAATATCGAGTCATTAATTATTTCAGAAAACGTTTATCTTGTATTTTATCTTGGTCTAGGTGATTCAGCAAATGATTATACAGCAGTGGCGTGCTGAAGCTCCTGTATCAACTGAACTCATCGCCTATGAACTCTCTTTCTACACGTCATTTACTCTGGCAAACTCTTACAACCTCAGCCTGATAATTTCCAGATCTCATGTCCAAAAATAAATGAGGCAGACTGTTACACACTGAAAGGAAAAACCCCTGGAGTTTCCTGTACTTACAGGACATAACTTACATTTCCGGTGGTCTCTTGACAAAGAGAATGAAGAAATGAACCAGCATAATAGAGAGTTTAACGAGTTTGGGTAACACATACTATACTTTTAAAAGCTTGTCTGAGAGAAGAAGTGATCCTGTGAAGGAGCATCTTGCCTTAGATTATGAAACAGCCTTACACAGAGACAGAATAGTTTAAAGAATATTAAAGGGCAAACTTCTGTCACCTATGAGACAATGCACCTGATGGCTCTGTTATGCTTCCTGTGACATTGGAGCGTGTGGGGAAAAGTTTGAGCAAATGTCTTGTGACCTGATGACTTCAGGGTGTTGAGAGCAGGATGCTGTGAGTTTCCTGAGCTCACCCATGTTGCTACACGGGGATGCAAGACTGTGGGGCTGCTTTGACCTTAAATCCCCCAGCCCAGCGTATCCCACCAGACTAGAATACTAAACTTTGTTCACTCCATGTAAGAAAATGCAGAAAAAAAACCTCATGCAGAAAAAAAAACAACGTTCTGTATGTCTCACTCTTCCAGTAGCTAAAGGTGGGAAAGGTGTAATTTAGCCCTGACAGTACAAAAACGGAAACAGGCAACACGATTTCATTAAACATTTGCAGCCTTGCCCGAGCCACCACACCTCTGACACATACCTACAAAGCCCTGCAAGCATAACCGGACCAGCACAGACTCAATGAACCACATGGAACATACGTACACGTCTTCTGAGTACGTGTCTTTTGACACCGGACGTGCACGCAGCATGGGTTGGAGTGTGTATCCTCTGTGCGTTGAGGAACATTCGTCCAGTCTGGAACAGAAGATGTTCTCCTCACGTGGTTATCTGTAGTGTTAAAAAAAAAAAAAGTGATTATGAGGTTTAACCCTGGACTGCTGCTTGTCCACGTGGCCTCTTGCATTGCTCCCCAGCTCTGTCCTAGGCAGCACTAAGACTGTCTTTCCAAGACAAAGCCTGGATTTCTTGCAGGAAGTGGTTTTCTGCAGAGACCACTCCTGAAAGACAATAGCAGATGCGAATGAACCAGGTTTTGGTCCTTCCATCGTACAAACATTGCAGTGCTGTTGCAACAAGCTTGGCACCCTCTGTGAGCCCAGTGTGCCCTCGCAGGCACTGTGGGAGCTGCGATACGTACCGTGACCTATGCTTCATGACCTGTGACGGCTGTGCAGATGGTCTCACCACAGCCTTCGCAGTAGTTCAAATGTTTTGAACCAAGAAACCCCCTGTTCAGAGTAAAGGAAACTTGCAGCCAAGAGCTGTGTGATATGGTTTGCCTGGTTTCCTCTGCAGTTCTAAACAATATGTAGACATGAGCAGATCCACACCTCTTGGCATCAGGATCACTCCCTGTCCCTCTTTTATTTAGCAGTATAGGATTTCTGGACCATGTTCATCTTGGGCAGAGAAAAAGACAAGATCAATATAAAAGCAAAGCAGCTACCCCACGTGGTAACGTGCAGGGGGGCTGGCAAGAAGGAGTGAGCATATCGCCGTGGGCTGCAGTCAGCGACAGCCCTCAACCCTCTCAGATGAGCATAACACCACTCGAAGTAGTCTAAGCAAAGTAAGGGGGAGAGCTGAGTTGCTGGTGAAGCAGCTGATAGCTCCAGCATGGACTGCAAGCCCAACCCAGTAGGCAGTGGATGCCAAAAATTAACGATCCATTGACAATGAGCCCAAAGGCAAAGAGCAATATGCTTGAGTGAGATCCATCCAAGCCGAGTGGGTGGAGAAACACAGCCCTGTGCACCAGAGGCCGCAGAGCGTGTGAACGCACGCCTGGCTCACGCTGGGAGAGCTTTCACTCAGCAGCCCTGATCCCAGCATGGCTAGTGCTGCTTCCCTCTGGTATCAGAGTCATTCTGAAGCTTAAAAAACTTAAGCTTGTAGGAAGCAGAACTGAAATGAGCTGCTGGGGTTTGACCAATGGTTTAGTTTGCTGAATGAAATTCAAGCACAAGCTTATTTGGTCAGTCGTGGATGCGGTGGCCACCCGCCTAAGCCCCACTGCAACGCCCCTGTGGTGCGGCTCGTGTGCTTAGAAGTCTGACACCTATAGGGAAAATCTCAAACACGGTCATCGTCACTGCTTTGTTCTTTGCTTTTCATGTCAGGTGTACCTTTAAAGTTTTACCACAGACCTAACGTGGGATGTATCTAGTTCAGAGCCTGGAGGAGGCACATACCAGGACTTCTCTCTGAGGAAATTTATTTTCATTCTCCCCTGCTCTGCTAGTCTATTAATATAAAATTACTAATTATTTTGGCCACAAGTACCTGCTTTACTCATTATGACTGTAAAATCATAACAGAAATCAACATGGAAAAGGAAGGTATTTCAGATATTTCTTGAAGTTTGTTGATGTTAAATAGTTCTGTATCTTTAACTCCCCACTGATCTTTAGAGCATCTACCAGTGCATGTCAATAACGCTGGATTTAGTCTGCCCTCAGGCAACCTGTAACCTTTCTCTCACTGCATTAGCATCCATGTGTACATGTCAGGACCCGGAAGTGTCTTTCTAAGATCCAGTAACTCAGCAGAGCTGTTACTTAGATTAGTTAGCAAAAAGGATTGAAAGCAGATTGTATTTGTCAAATGATTCATTGTCTACATGCAGACCGGCTTGTCAGGCAGCGGTTGCTTTGCTGTCAGGTCAATTTCTTACAACAGATGGTTACACTGAATGATATCATTAAATTTTAATTAACTCTGATATTGCTTTAGTTTCCTCTGCATCTTCCTATGGTATGCTGTAAAAATGCAGGCACGGTTTTCCGTTCCTTCCCTCAGACCTAGCGTTTTAAACTGTACGATAACAGAAACCCTTGGCTGAAGATCGTTGCACCAAATAGTGAACTGTTGAAATTGGTACTGCTTCAGGCAGTAAACAATCTGGATTAGTAATGAACATACAAAATGTGAATGAAGTTTGTTGTCCTCCATCCCAAGTATGCCCAAGTTTGGAATTAAAATCCCCTTAAGAAAGTTCCTTCATCTCTAAGAATACTGTCTCCAGGTCCGGCTTCTCGGCTCTCTAGCTCTCCCCCATCTCCAGTAATAAAGATGCTACTATCCCTTGCATGACCGGCTAACTGACTTGTAACCCTTCCTCTTGACAGCACGATGTTTATTTCTGAGTCCTACATTTAACTGTACTGAACGTGACAGCAGAAGAAGGTGTTGCACGATTTGATTGCTATCTTTCTGCCAAGAGAACTGGGGGCTTATTCATGCTTTGCATATATGCTGCAGTTAACAGCACAGCTGCCTTGGTGAAGAAGATAATTATGGGGTCGTTTTCCTGTTTTTTTTAAAATAGCACTTTCTATTCCATATTTTCCCACTGATTAGTTTCTGTTCTAATATATAGACACAGGACTCTTAACTCCTACCAGTATGGTAAACAAAGTTTGAGATTTCACTAACAGAATTATTGTCTCCTCTTTGCTTACTCGGAAACGTGAGACAAATCACACCTGAGCATTCCTG
>NW_010412261.1:6591-8825 GCF_000710305.1 Buceros rhinoceros silvestris
ATTCCTGCCAACACTAATGAAACTGCGAGGCTGAAATGTGGTTAAACACTGCTATTAAAAATCCAATCGCTGCTCTCATGGGTCTTCTGAAATGTTACTTCGAGATCAGATTAAGCTCTTGGCTAGGCTTCTGTGTATTTGAGGTAACTCCACTGAAATCCATCGTGTTTATAGCTAACCTGAGCTCTAGCCATGTCACAGGCTGGTGAATTGACATTTGACATCCAGTTCTCCCCTCCCCTTGATTTAAGACTAAGCAGAATTCAAGAGTAACTGTGCTAATCTAGCTGGTACTTCAAGGGTTAAAGACTAGGGAGCAAGTGGAGAAAAAGCCATCGTTTGCTTTAATGTCTTCCATTCTTCCAAATATACCAGAACATGATCTTGCAAAGCGAGGTGAAAGACTGCAGCAAACCCCAGGCGTTAAGAGCAACAGCCCCGCTTACGGTCAAAGTGACAGCCACACGCCAAATCTTTCCTGACGGTGGTAGTAGTGTCTATGAACACCCAGAGATCCTTGTGAGGGATCCAGACCTAAAGATGCTGGTCGAAGAGCACACAAAACAGTCCCGTCAGCCAAGGAATCTGCTCTTACACCCACTCACTAGGATGTGCACACTCTGTATTATGCACAGTTTGACCATAGCAAAGAGAGATCCAGAGTGGATGTATTGGGTTTGCAATACTAGTACACTGGAAAAGATAAAATCATGTCAAACCATCAGTTCAATATGAGAGGCAGCAGAGAGGCTGTCTTTGTGTCTTTAGAGGCACCCTGGCTGAAGAGCCATGCACAACATGAACATATTAAAGCTCTGCAGATTTTACAGGGAGTTCCCCTCTGGGTGATGGGCAGCCTGGGAGGAAGGCAACGGCGCTTCAGCATCAGTTGGGTTAATGGGCAGTGAAGGCTGCCCTTTTTGGCACTGCAGAGACAGGAGCTGACAGTTTGAGAGCAGAAGAATTAAATTAAGACAAGTTTAAATTAAATAACTGTTTAAAGTGGCAGCAGAGGAGTTTGTTCGCTCAGACATGCCGGTATATACACTGTCTGCCCCCAAGTTTTCTGAGCTGCTGTTCAGCTCTGTATGGCGGTACTGAGCATCCTGTAATAAATAGTTACTTAAGGAAATGGTCCTGTTGCACCCATTGGATACCTGACCACAGGAATCTTGGGCATGGGGAAGAGAAAGGAAGAATTTCCCCACTCTTCATCACTTTCTCCAGCCCCAGATGATCAGGTTTTTATCTAATTACAGGTGGTTCTTTTCCTGAATCAGTCACATCTCTATAGGATTCCCCCCTTACCTCTCTGCCTACATTAACCCTTCCCAATAATCTGCCAAGGAAATGCCTGTAATGAAGAGTTCAGGCACTTTCCTGCTTCATATGGTTTCATAGCAGGGAAGCTGGGACGGCTTGGCCTCAGGAGCTCCTGGTGATCTGTCAACCACAAAACTTCCTCAAAGCACATTTTCCAGAGATCTCTGCTCCGCAGGTGGTAAACCAAAAAATGTCAGAGCTTTGAGAAGGCTCTTCCAACCATTTTGAGACCTATGTCCTCGTCATCCAGGACCCTGAACTGTCTTCCATCCATCCTACCCCTGTTGCTGCAGGGCCTTGGCATCTGCCAGATGGGGCAGTTCTCCTTCACCACACACCGCAGTGCAGACAGGGAACCAAGGCATCGGTCAACAACACGTGGTTTGCGTAACAAAACTGTGCCCTCTTTGCCAAATGTGAAACCAGTGACCATCTTTCCTCCTGTCTGTTCAAAGGCGCTTCCCCAGAGCATTGACCACAGCTCTTGTGAGTAAGCACTGACTTACTCCCAGCTTTGCTCGGGGCAGTCTCTTCCAAACTCTGGGCATCTCTGTGTTTTAAGTAACCAGAAGAATGCCTGGGATGGATGTAGACACACTTACACTAATGTCATCAACAAGAGGGTAGCCGCGGCAGTGGTCTGTACAAGTTGCCACCTGGGAGCACACTGAAGAGATCAGCCTGAGCTGAACTGAGCTAGATTGAATCTAGCCTGGGTGTGCCTGCACACCCTGAATGCTCCCCTTTGATCTAGAAGTTAGCCAGAGCCACCTGTACTGCCACAGTCAAGCAAGGCTGGCAGAGCTGTCTTCGCTTTGCATTCTTCAGGGAGCATCAGAGCACTGCACTGGGGACTGTTTACGTGAGCAAAATCTGTGTGTTTCAACACAACCATAAATTTCACCCTACAC